>NW_008751818.1:591513-632877 GCF_000715545.1 Opisthorchis viverrini
TATATATATATATAATCACCACTATTCTAATGTAAAAAAACATTATGAAACACTACGAAAAACATTAGCTACCGATTCATCTTATTCGTTAATGAGGAATGACCACGTGAGCAAGCCCTCTCGTGAAAATTTCGTTAGCATAGAAACAACTGGACAGTAGATATATACGAAACGGGACTTTTTACCGAAACCATAAGATTCTTTCGACCGGAGTCATGAATTTTGTCCGAAAAACAAAGCAATACAATTGGCTGGTTGAAACAGAAGTGACAGTAACTGGCTACATCTATTTCACGATTAAATAACCCCGCATTTTGCCCTGGATTTTGTGTACTTATTTGTCTAGTCGTATCCTGTTTGTTCGGCATGTGTTCTCATGCGGTTCTTGGTGCACATACGTTGCTTATCGATGGATGGCATGAAACCAAGCTAACTTGCTTAGAGAGAATTGTGCAGCTGAAGCGGCTGCCATGACGTTGCCGTTTCAACATCAAAACACAAGCAGAAACGAAGTCGAGGCACAGCTTCGCTGAACGAGCGATTTACATAGGTTCTATTCCACAGAATTCCAAGTGAATGAAGCTTGAAGTAATACTTTTGGGAGAGGTTATACTATGTGTTGTGATTGTTCCTGTCATTAGATAACGGTCCACAATCCAGAATTTAGGAATTTGAGGAGACTGTTCGAGGTTTATGCCGCGTAGATGTTTGCTGCATTGTTCACTGAGCCGGACAATTCGTTGAGGTGACGTCACCAATTTGCAGCAATTGGGGATGCCGCCGTTCTTTGGCGGTACAGTGGTATACCATGGATAGTGTACAATGTCAGCGACTACGTTGAGGTTACACGCGTGCAAGCCCGATGGGACCTGCGACGTATGCCTGCGTCAAGGTTAACAGTTCATTCACGATGACTTATTGACATCCAAAGATTGTGTGTATTCTCAATGTTACCGTGTGTAAAACAGAAACGAGAAAGTGAGAAACTGGCAACTTGAACAATCCAAATCACGGTAAAAAGGTCAGATGGCGGAGGAAGCCTAAAAGTCAGACAGCAACAAGCATAGGATGGCATGAGACCAATGGGCTAGGTAATAAGGTCTGGTCTAGACCTTGACAGCTAGACGGGACTCAAGGTATTTCTTAGCACGGTGCAATTCAGACGGAATCATAACCGGTGGAAAATAGGTACGCAGACTAGACATGTGCCCGTTCAGTTGGTACGCAGTTGGTTTCCCTCAGTGATTTAACCGTTGCAGTTCATCCGCATTTTCCCCCAAACTTACGGTTGATAATCCAGAAAATGAAGGAATCGAAGTGCTAGTTACCGAGCAAGTAAAATACAGAACAACTCAACGTCTTTGATGAAGCAGGACAGTCACATGACATCTACAAATAACCTAGTCGCGTACACAGTAAATATGCATGCGAACAATAAGGCAGAGAAATAATTGACAGCATCGAAGAGGCTAGTCACTTCAATTTCAACGGGATGTTCAAGCTTAAGATCCTTTGCTAAAAAATTCATGTTCATTACAGTTGTAATTTTCTGGTTCGATGAGATAGCAACACAAATACAGAATTTATTCGTGCAACCACACAATGCATGACCATCCTGTGCAAGTTCCATAAGAACCCTACCAAGTTATTTTATACCATGGAGTGAAACACAACACCAGTCGAAGTCCCCACACCTCTCAACAGCTTCCGGGGCGACATGAACAGTAAATTAGCGCCCCCAATTGCGTAAGTCTACTCTTGCAGACACTTGTAGACTTTTGTAGACACACACTCTGGAAACCTGGGAATTCCTCCAGTTCACCAAAAATCGGAGTAAAGCGACAATGAAGAATAATTTCTACATGCTGCTGACTAGAATAGCGGATGCGTGATGACCACTCACAGCAAACCTGATCCTCCGATGGATACAGATGTTTTTAGTCCCAGCCACTGAAGTTGTGTAGGGACGACTGGATGTAGTGTATATGTGACTGACCTTCTGTAATCGGACGACAACCAATTCTTTGTTGAGTACAGAACCAACGCTAAGCGCCTACTGAAAGTGTACAGTACAGGTCTAAGAGGCATCCCTAAATCTAACTGGAGTTTCAGTAACCGATCCACGGATAATTGTGTGCTCACGATCCTCCCAGATTTCTCACCATAGACACACACACTGGATAATTTTACCTTATTAGGATCAGGCTCGAACCCTGTGGCTAGCCAATGCACCGAGTGTACTGGCTGTAGCAAACATGTCGCGATCTACGTTTCATTCCATGGATTACAAGTGAGCGAATTCCGTGCGCTTCACTTTCGCAACACTGTTGATTTATTGCTCTGTTATCATCCAAGTCGAGTTTTGTGATCGACAACGAGTTACCTCTAAGAGAGTTAAAATAAGCTGACTCCAGTCTCGTGCAATCTGGTTTCAAATTGATGCCTTTTGATGGACCATACTTCAACTCCAAGAGAGATTAGCATGTTAGGTTATACTGCATTAACATAACCAAGTGAGCATATGACTAGTAGCAATGCATGTAGGTCTGTTTTCAACATGATTTAAGTTTCCAAACATGATTTTCAGTCACATTAAGCCCTAAAAAATAACCTCGTCCAAATAGGAGTTACCGCCGTGAAGTAGAATTCCCGGTTATCCACAATTAGGTGAATGGATGAAATTCTATTTCAATAGTCTACTGGGATGTGCAAACCTGATAACACGCATAGCAACGAATAGGCAAACCCGAGTGAGAAACGCGGTAAATTTCGCAAATCGGTTACGTATCACATTTGTTGAATTCACATGGAAATTTCTGGATTTTTTGTTGTCCAGTGGTCCTCATCATCTGACAACACAACCGGTACTGTCAGACAGCATCGTAAACGTTACACAGTAACACATCTAAGAGACACAGCCTTCAAAGTAGAGGCCACTCCGTTGGAAAATACATTCTTCCTCCAGACACGTGATTTAGTGGGGAATCTCTTTAAAAATACCATCCTCTAGAGAAAATCATTCGTTCCTTCTAAAATCATACGCACTGGCTGAAAATGGGCATAAATTCATGCTACAAACCACTAATAACGTGGTTCCACTTTGTAATGATGTGGTCATCCATTTTGACGATTCACAGACTACGGCACACCTCACAAATCCTTGGGGCCTTAGCACTAGACGAGTGTTATTTTTACAACAGCACATTAGGATATCAAGTGAGAGTCTGACCACACGCCAGACGATGTGTTTGGATAGTCCAAAGCGGTAATACAAGAGCTACGTGAAACGTGGTCATTAGCGGACACAGCGCACTATGAAGCTGGTCATCTGTTATCCACTAGTTTCCACCGCACCCAGATATTGTGCAATGATGGGGACCTCGTCAGAGTCCACACTGGGGGAAATAAATAGGCACCAACAACACAGATAATGGCCATAACCACTAAGACGCTCACTGTCAAATGGGTGAGATCAGAAGGCGCAGCTTGTGCTTTGAGCTCTCGTACATTTTTACCGGCATTCGGTGTCTCAACAATAGCATGAAGGCAGCATTGTTCCTTCTAAGAGAATGAGGGTGTCAAAACATGATATTCATCCGTGAGGCGCACAACTACCACAATTTTCCACCTCTTAAAAGGACGTTGGTCCTTAGACTGTTCTTCGAATGGTTAGGTACTACATAGAGGAGGGCGAATATAAAAGCACCTTTGGTGGCCTCAGCAGGCAGAATGTAGGGAGGAGACAAATTTACTATACCTTCTCGATCGGGAAGGAATAGTTGAGAGGAGGGATTAAAAGTGGTCTCTTATGAAGGTTGGTATTCCCACTGGGACAATCGTAAATTTATCCCCTGTCACTCGAGAGAGGGCTGACCAAGCGTGGACTGTCCTAAGAGTTGGTCTCTCCAAAGGGAGTGCTTACTACCAATCTACGTTTGACCGGAGAAGCAAAGTGTGTTTTTTATGATCAGCCCCCCCCCCAGAGGTGGATCAACAGCTAAAGATTTCTATAACAAGGAACGGTAAAATAACACAGCATCTCATATCACACCATACAGCAGTGTCACCGCATGTCAAATTTCAGTTGATTGAATTTAACACAATGTTAGACAGCTTCCATACTAAATTCGTCCCTCACTTAACAGAACGCCCACAGCAAGGTGAAACAATTCAAGTTGATTTCTGCGAAGCGGTCCAACAGATTTTTCCAAGCTTTGACGATGTCGAGGGATTTCGTGGACCATGAAGCTGCTATTCCCAAGGGGCTGTCTATTGTATTCCTGGTGTTATAAGGAAGGACAGAAGTAACGTTCTATATGGTACATCATTGCATTAACATCAAAATATGAGGTACGTACGCTACTACTTGTCCGTCCGGTTAGTACAGCGCATCCTCCATCCCACGGAGAAAATATTCTAAATGAGACAAGTTAGGTCGTCCTATATTGCTGATCTTTGTTCGCAAATACCACTATATTCACTCGTCTATGCACGCGTACGCGTTCTCGAAACCTTATAACGAGTGAGATATTTCAGCTGGCACATTAACTGAAAACAAGTAGTGCATTACGTATATACATGCATCGCGATATCTCGAATATCGTAGCAACTAAGACATGAGGCGGTCTGGTGCAGCACATCACAAACGAGAGATTCAGCTGGATTCCAGGTGAGTCTCTCGCAAAATCAAATTTGTTTGTAAATGACTGTATTTCGCTAACAAGTGGATTCCGTTGTAAATTATGGATGAACGAGAAGCCTGAAAAGAAAGCCGATGCAAGGTAGGACGGCACAAAATCGTACTGCGCCTCGAAGAATGCGCGACAAGCAGAAACCATCCAATGGGACAAGAAATCACAACCAAATCCACAGGATTGCCGAACATTCTCAACTTAAGAAAGATATTCGCTTTTGATTGTTGTTGAGTCACTCAGAATCGAATATTCCAGATAAGTGCACAGCGAATTCATGGTAGCCTATATATAGGACGGCAAGCTGGAAGAATATCGTGTAAGGGAGAAATAACAGGCCACATTTTCGCGAAAAGCACTCGACCACACCGGCAACTCAGTGATGGTATGCACATAAGGGCCGACAGCCTGTTTGTTCGGTCGTTCGGAAGGACTACTGCAATTTTGTCACGTCGGAAAAAATGTAGCTTAAATTACGATCTGTTGAGAGCACTAATGTAGGTCTTTCAAAGGTCCCAGCTAATCATCCCAAGACAGATTACTGTCTTTCATTTTTGATGGATTCATGTATTTCGCTGTTTCTGTGTTACCCCCTGTTGGGGATGTCAGTATCCCAGAAACCATTTATTTTTCGAGTTATTGCCAGGTTATTTTCCCAAAATTTTAAATTTTTAAACTTCGCGCGTTTTCCGCCAAGTTGCCCCTCAGTCCAAAAAGACCGCGCCCTTTCCTAGTGGCCAGGTATACTTTGTGTGCGCTAACTGATTTATCGCGCCCGAAATATATATATATATATGACGTTGCTCACACTGTAAGTCGCCCTTGGTTGAGGCAATAAAAAGCCCTCCCATCAAGGTCTGGTCTTCTTCTCTCTGCGCTAGGAGTGGTGGGCCTCGCGTCATAGTTGGGGATTGTGCGCTCGTTCTCAGGTCACGTATAGCCGTTGATCGTACCCACTTCCGTATATAACGCCCCAACCGCACCCAACTTTGCAGTCTCGTGTTGTACAAAGCCCAATTTGGTTCATAGATGTGATAATTGCTGTGGTTTTCTCTGAAAGATTCAAATATCCGCGTATTTTATCACGACTCATCTTTCGGGGTTTTCTGCCAGTTTCTACATCTGAAAAAAATTCGTGCGGTAGGAAACACCCGGGGTTCGTAGTTCCCCATCCTTTCAATAGTGCCACAAAGCACGAACTTTACGTGCCGAACGTCCGGTAGAGCGGCAAGACGTTAGTGTCTTCAAGACCTCTAACACTCGGTATAAGAAGACGCATTAGACGCATGTTGAACAACATCAATCTGATGGATGCAGTTCACTAAATTGCTAACGTGCTTGTGGAAAAGCACGGAGTGACGTTCACTTAAAGCCATACAGTGCCAGGTGGTGGTGAGACCAGCGTTTTATGCGGCCTTCACATACCTGAACTCAATTTCAAGCAAATGTCCCAAAATTCAGGATTGCGTGGATGAAGTGGATGCATCTGTTTGTCGACAATACACACGTAATCCTCGAGATGTCCGGGATGAATTAATGCAATAGGAAACAGGTCTTCAAGATAACCTGTTTCATTGGTCACCAAAATGTGAAGAATGGGATGGAAAATTTCAAAAGTCAGCTAAACAGATAAATGATGTAGATGACCACACGTGGTAACTGGCCATAAATCCTCCCTTATGTAGGAACAAGTCGGTTTAATGCCAAATATTGATCAGTTAGGAAAACGTGTTGAAGTCATATGACTCGAAACCCACAGATGGGCTTTTACCTGTAAATGAGGTTAAATGACCTCAAAGACAGCTTCTATTTCGGTCTAGGCAACCGGGGGTATGCTAACCACATAACGAATCCGCAACAGAACTTCACGTGCAATAGCGCTCCGCCTCACTACTCGACCGAGGTAACGGTGGTCCGGTAACACCAATTCTCCACCAAACCTGTCTTCAATACCCTCACCTATGTCTTCCTCCCTATCTTTCATTGCCCACATTCAACATTTCTAACAACCGCAGCATCGACTGATGTACCACTACTGTAGTAACATTCACCCATACCAACAATCTCAATCCACAAGGTGATTTAAAAATTGTCCGGTAAGAGTACCTTAGCAACTAGGATAGTTTAACTTGGTGGTAGTCAAAGTCACAACCACGTTGGTGACAAGCTGAGAGGCTACAAGTGTCCAGACCGTGGAGTTGTCGAATATGAAACACGTCCCTCTAAAACTTCAGTACGGATATTACCCTATGTTCCACGAACGACTATTCCGATAAATTATACAGATTACAGTTATCTGGGGATCACCATGCTGCAGCAACAGACCGGGACTATGTTATAATATCACCTCGTGTAACTATTGAATCGACCCCGTTCCATCGGGTCCCTATGAATTGTAGAATTGTGTGATTGGACTTTGCATTCAGAAACTTCGAAACACGAAAAAAACGAAACCTCTTAAATTTAAAGGTGCATTCATCAGCTAACTGTAGCTCCGATACATGCAGGAACTGGTGATTAAAGCGCGTAATAACATTGTTGCTTTAGACAGGATGAGGATGACCGTCTGTTTCTCTCATGTGCCAACTTCTGACAGGGCACGTATCAGTGGGTCCCCTAGTGTCCACCATCTCCTAACTGCCGACAGCAGCGAAGTTACTGCATGTCGGTCAGTTATCGATGAAGAGGCTGTTTATTTGAGTTAACTCTGATCACGTCCTAACACCAGCAAACTTAACAGTGGACATCAAAAATGCCATCTCAAACAGATGGACGTTAATCGCTTAGAAGACCCGGTAGAACACGACTACGTAGCTGGATTGCTGCACGCTTACCTGTCCTCCCACCCGAAGCCATCCCGTACCAGAGGTTTTACGTCCGTGACAGCATGTTAACATCTGCTGCCACAGTGTGGTGCACCTAAACTAGGCAAAACTAGGTACTGTATCTCCCTCCCTAATCCCCTTGTACTGTCAAAGCACTCCGGCTGGCAGCAACATCAACCCCGTTTGTAAGATGTTCGGAAACTGAAAACAAGGTTCAAAATGACAACACGCTACTCAGAAGGTTGCTGGAAAGACTTCAACAGCTTACAATCAACTTTGTCTTTCCTGTGGATTATCAGATAGACGTAGTTCCCGAGTTCCCATCAACATTACAATAGGAAAATGGGTGTAGTGGACTTGCCATGCTGCTTTTGCTTATCTGACATTTGCAGTTGCGCTTCACGGCCGGTCAGCCGGCAAAAATCACTTCCAATAAGTTGCAATGCATCCTACGTTATTACTCACTCGGATAGGGAGGGGAAATAGTGTAATTCTATTGAGAGAAATACTGGACACAACCGAGTCGAACAGCACCGATAGCACCAATTGATCACTGCTGCTGATGCTGCTGGTGCTGATGATGATGATGACGAAGGTGATGAACTAGCTACAATGCGGATGAAAAAATCGCTGCGGAAGTCAGCTTTGCACCAGTCTATAGGTAAAAATAAACCGGGACCAGAATAGGTTACTCATTAATCACAGGGTTCTTGCGATGGAGTAGATGGCGTGCGTAAAAATCAAGGATTTTTCCTAGTCAAGTTGGTCAAACTGTCTTCTTTGGGCGATGTAAAAAGGAGGAGTTGTGATGTATCGTTGTTCGTTGGTACAAGAATGGAATTATGTGGCAGAGTTTCAGAACCCCTGGGGTAAAGGACTCGAATAATCATCACAGGTAACAATAGACCAATACTTCAATCGAAGGGAATTAACTTGTTGATTCGAAGACGATCCTATTAATGAGGTCTTGGTGCATGCTATAGGATAAAATGCCCGACCTAGACGCACCTAAGGAAACTGGCTACATTCGGTGAGTAAAAAGCATCGAACGAAGCATTATACAAAAATGGACTCACCGGAAGAAACTGCTGTATCAGTTCATTTAATTTCTGATCGTGGTCAGCGGCCGCATTGAACAATTGAGGGAGATTGAGTGGGACTTTCCGGAACAAACCCTTGTTGTTGTTGTTCGCACCGAAACTCTGGTCAGCCGAGTTGAAGGAACAATCAGTAGCTAGTTTGCTCTCATTAGTACCATAGGAAACGTAATCACTTGATGACGGTTCATCGCTCGAGGAACTGCTGTCGTAATCGTAATCGTCATCGTCATCATCATCATAATCGTGGTCGCGCTCCTCCGAATCGGTAGTATACTGATTTTCTTGCTCCAGATCAATGTCACTCTCGACACTTTCGCCAGACGCTCCAGTGCCGTCGGAGAGACTCCGATTTGGAGCCTCCCCTGCACCACCTTGAAGTTCGGATACGAAGGAAACAGACTCAGGTGGCCCAGTAGTATGGGCTGTGATACCCCGCGGATAAGTAGAACCGGAAGTAGGAGTGACACAGGCGGGTGAAGTGGAACCCAGGTGTGGAGACTTTAAATTGGCACCAAAACTCAAGGAAGATGGAACGAGAGAGTCAAGTATGGTCCGGTCACGCGAATGGCCGAAAGATGTATGGGAATACTGGCTCCTCATAGAACTCACATCTGTGTTCACATAGGGTGAAGTCAGAGAAACCGAACGCCTGACAGACGACTCATTCGGGTGCTGATCAGGGGGGAAGAATGCAGTCGGACACGCAGTGGCCGGCGACTGAGAAGTCGGGAACACAGGATAGCCAGAAACAGAATGTCTAGAACGGATATCTTGCACATGACTGCTATTGAAATGAACATTCGCTACAGCAGAGGAATCCAATGCATGTTGCGGAAGCTGAGAAGAGTGAGACCATGATTCATCAGAAGTTGAGTGCCGAATGTGATGGGACAGATTAGTAAGGGATTGGTTGAAATCGTAAGGTGTGGAGAGCTGACGATATGCGTGTGGTGGTGGTGGTGGTGCATAAGCAGGTAAGGGCTTGGTGCTCATGTTGTTGTTGCTGCTGTGGGGCAAGCAGGAAATAAGTGATCCTGTGGGGAATACGTGGTCTGGACCGCTGAAGCGACAACGTTTGGATGCAGATGAATTAGGAAACTGGGGCAAAGTCGATTCCGTCGCCATTTTACTGCTGGATGTGCTCGGTGGAGTGGCTGAGTAGGGTGTGTGACACGGAGATAAACATTCCGTCTGAAGGTAACAAGAAAGCAGTTTAGTTACACAGACGGTGGCGATAGTAGTGAGCGTGAACAAACCGCCAACTTCAAGATGAACAATGGTGGACACATGAAGCACCAAGAAATACTTCAGCTAATGCTGTTTATAAGTTAGCTGAGCATAGGTGTATGCAACGGAGTGAACCAACGCAACCGATAGCGATAATTACGACTATTAATAAGGCTAACAGTAGCCTGGTGACTAGAGATCTCTAACGGCGGGGACACCAACGCAGGTCGCGCCAGAGCACGAGCGAGAGAGAGACAGGTTGGCGTTCAGAGTAGCCTGAACGGCTCCGAGTCGGTACACAAATTCATATCTACCGCACGCACGCGCATACACACTATCGTTATTAACAATTGGTTTCACCTCAGTTAGAGTTATCAGGTGAGTATGAGATGATCCACTTATACAAGATCTGACAATCATACACAAACTCTGACACACAAATGGAGAAGCACACACGCTGTTGTGGCACACATGCACAAATAACCTGTCAACCGGGTGTAAAAATCAAAGCTCAGCTCTAACTGGGCTGAAAGCTTATTGGCACCCCACAGTGTGCTCAGTTGTATACGAGCGTGTGCTCAAGATGACCAACGCGCTGAACAAGTGGGTGGGGACGGTGTTGTAGACGAAGTCTCCCAAGAAGAGCAATAAAAGGGCTTCACAAAACACTAACGAATACTAGTGAAGTTAAGACCACCACGGTCGACTACGGTGTTCGTGAATCGGAAGAGCGAAAGGTACCGTCGAGGTAAACACACTGCCTACATCAATAGTGTTCTACACACTCGACTGCTGGAAACCATAATCTAACTTAGGATTCGATCCAGACATGATATCTGAAAGTGGCAGAGTACTATCGCTGTTGGATCGATGGAGTGCAATAGCAGCATCTCAATCACAAAACACGATTATGAATTCAAAGCGTAACTAGAATGACGAATTATCGTGAAATGACTTAATATGAAGTTCACCTGCAAGCAGTAGCTGATCATCACTAAGACACCGCCTCATTGAACAGTGTGCAATCACTGTTGTTCTTGGTACGGTCACCACCAACCCAACGGTTGCGAAAATGAGAACATCATCGGCGTCCTGATGGTGTACCATCAAATGGTGGAAAAACGTTCGCACGTCAACTGCCAAGCCCGGCAACAGGTCAACAGCCAAGCGATCAATTATTAATAAATGCATCCGAGCTACAACACGCGGCTGTTCTGAAAACTAAATATCGTATCCGACAGATTGCACACTTTTGTACCAGAAAAGTATAATTCTGTGAGGATGCAACGGGAGCCGAAATATTATGACGAAACTTCCCACCACCAATTGAAGCATACCCGACACATCACGATGAAAGGTTCTAACTATCCGAATCGCTTGCTTTTCATTTGCAGGCTTCCCCTATCCATTTCAATCAATATCAAATCAGGGCTAAGGAAATAATTAATATGTTTTTCACAGCTTGTGTCAATTACCATGAATATGGACGGCTGTAGAGCTCTGTCACAGCAGGATCTCTAGTTAAGTCACCATACGAGAGTCAAACCTAACTGTTTTTCCCGAACCCTAGGGTAATCGAGAGTGCGGTCACATGCACACGCAATAAGTACAGAATTGACGTGTTCGGCAACTTGAATCCCATCTTCGAGCGAGACCGAACAGTCGGCAAACATTGCATCAGACGCACATTCGGCACCCGAGTGACCACGTGGATACAAATAAGTTATGTGATGTCATGGGTAAGGTTACAGATGAAGATAGTTTTCTAGACTCGAAAAAAGGAATTTGTTGAGGTGAACTGAGCGGATGCGGTTCCGTAACCACGGATCCTATGGTCCCAAGATCTTTCTCATATCTGAAACTTTACGAAAAATTGAACCATTCTTCCGTAACATCCTCTGAGTGCAAATCGGTGTAAGGACTTCATATGAGGTGAAAGGTATTAGACCTACAAGCAACTTATTTAAGGCCATTTTCACACGAATGGGGGTGAACGATCACTAAGAATTCAGGTATTTTGATTTCCTTTTGGAAATGTAAAATATCCATTTCCACTGATGAATTCGAAGCAAGCGTGCTATACGAACACAGTACTAATAAGATTTTCACAACTCAATAACTTACAGTCATGCCAGGAAATGTGATAGAATACAGTTTCAACCAAGTGTTGGGGAAATTAACATCGACTGGTTCAGGGACCGATTTCCCTGCAGTTATCTTGAACCATTAGTGCGGACCACTGAGGTCAACTGAGGCGAACAGCTACCACCGGCTTCGGTTTGCCGAAAGTGAGCTACGGAGGTAGCATGGGATGATTGGGCTACGTATCAGCTGTTACCGACGTCTTTGGTGATCCTACCTCAGACTATATTCAGTGGCAAATCAGACGGAAACATTTCTACGAAGTAAGGACGTTAGAATGGAACACCACCTCAAAGAATACAGGTGTGGATAGGAATGGTCACACGAGCGAAGTGGGTCCTGACGGGCGATAAATGCCAGCAGAAATTCGTGCTTGAACAGGCTATACCGCGAACGTGAACGCGACCGGTTGGCTGCAAATGTGTGCAGTTGGTTTATCCACATACAATCGATAGAACCTAACGGTGTGAAGTGCGGACAACGTAACCCGTGTCCTCATCAGGACGTGGTGACCGACGCGTGAATAGCACAGAGCCAAACACGAAGATTTAGGAGTACGGTCATCCTGTTTTCACCTCATAACTAAGATCGTTTAAAGTTGGTTTTTAGTCACACGAGTACGGGCCCTGTGAACGGATGACGAGAAATTCGTGCCCAGGAGTGGTGCGCTTACAGGTAAGACGATAGATGGATATGTAACACAGTGGAACAGCAATGTGCGATCTAGATGAAGTCTGCGCTCAAAATAATCTCCCTTCCTGTCCGGGCGAAGCTACTCTGGCTATTCCACAAGGGAGCATCCCTACGTGTGTTTCGACTAAGCGGAACAAACTGTTTTGATGAATGATGTGAATTCAAAATTCCATAAATCACTCAGCCACACATAACTAATGCAGATAAATGCTGCTATGTTTTCTGCTGAGCAACCACGCTGATAATACATTCAGGGTAGAACAGCACAATTGTTGGCGAGCTTGGTCTGAAGCAGGAATCCGAACACGCTCCCTGGCATTCTCTACATATGCGCCCATGGCCACTCTAATACCGATATTTACTCTGGTGGGGAAGTTACAGATAAATGATGAGTCACTGGATAGGTAATTAGGTCACCTGTATTTCACAAACTAAAGTACACATAAATCCTGTTACTTGCCGTTACAGTCACCCAGTGGTTGAATAAGTCTGTTTTCGCGCCACCTGTATTTCACAAACTAAAGTACACATAAATCCTGTTAACTGCACGTACAGATCACCCAGTGTTGAATAAGTCTGTTTTCGCGCACCGAAAGTAGATGGACAATATAGTGGAATTATTTGCTTTACCGAGACGTCGATAACTCAAGTCAGTCAAAACGCAGAATTTGAGGATCGAGCAAAGTCTTCTCGAACGAGTTATTTAAAGAGATCCAAAATGAGTTGCGAAGGCACGCAAATGATTGAAATCTGCATAATACCTACTTTCATAACGACCCATATCCAGAACCTTAACTCCCGTGTTGGTATTCCCATCATAGTGCCAAATTCAACAATTGACTATGCCGCAACGTGCAGGAAGTATCATGCCAGTCCGTTCCTATTCTCGTCACACCCATTATTGGCAGCAACTAGACGCTCCTTCATCGGGCCTCGGAGTGCGAGTGCGTGGGCTACGCACTGAGATCGAGTAAATGAAGGAAACAGGTGACGAATGTGGTTGTTGTGTCAAAGTGCACGCAGCCTTCGAGCGCAAGTACACGCAAGTTAGAGCGTGATCTGTACGTGCAACGACCCAGTGCACACGTCCACCGGCCTAAACGTAGAAAAAGCAGAGGCTAGGGAAGCGGTCAAGAACGATGGAACAAACGCAGCTGAGGACCATTTCAGAGCAAGACGCCATCGACGGACTGGTCCAGCATGCTCCACATATCTTATTTGCCGGAAAATTTTCACCGGCTGGCGTTTGGGGAGGAAAGGAGCAATTTACTTGCCGTACTTAATGCACGTTCTAACGTGATAAGTTTTGTTTGCCGTTCCAGTGTTGCGGACGTGCTGCTGCTAAATCTTGCTATGCTACGTTTACCCTTACAGTGCCGTTGTATGCACAGCCCTTTGGCTTCCGGGGCAACAAAAGCACACATTGCTGGCACTTCGGGAACGCTGTCACAGTGGTCGCTGCTGAGATACGTAGACCTAGCAGTAGTGTCACGCTCTGGAACTTAAAATCAAAAAGGGGATTTCAAACCTTGAGGCGAGATTTTGCATTTCCAAGGGCGCGAACCGCATAATGAAACAGGGAACGAATCTCAACAATCCAATCAGGACACATTAAGTAAACTGCCGAAAATCGAGTTCCAATACCAGATCACTAGCTTTCTTCATGCACAAGTTCGATTCTTGAATTTACGATCCCTTGGTTGCATCAATGACACAACTGAACAAATATGAGACGGGGCAGCTCTAGCAAATATCACGTATTATGAGGTTTTGGAAAGCCCAATACAAACTCTTCAATAACAATAAGTGTTGAAGCACAGAACGCAGAGTACACTCACAAACTTTCATGGCATTCTCAGCCGCACAAATATGTGTACTAAGTTTATAGAATCAAAGACCCCTTAGAAGTCGAGGAAAACATCGATTGCTAGTAGTAGTATCTGTGCGGAGGCCAATACATTTTACGTAATGTGAAAATGAGCCGAAATCCTGCCTGATGCGATGGGATAAACACTTCAGGTGACGGAGTGAAGGTCACAGTACTGACAATGCTAGGAGATGTGGTACGACAGGTACAGGATCTAGACCTCCTTGGCCGACTGGTCTTACTGCACACAGACAGGTCCAAACAATCTAAGCAAGGTAGAAAACAGACACCACCAAGTTTAGACCTCATCCGGCTCAGAAGCCTGATAGCGTTTTATGGCAGAAGACCTAAACCGAGGGAAATCTAAGCTGACCGACACACAACGGCTCACTTTGAGTGTGTTGAATGGAAAACTGCTTGAGGGTGGGTGAAAGATATTTGCTTGTAAAACTAATGAAAGAATCCGCACACGTAGATCTTTCTACTTCCCGTATACTAACAGCCAGTTGATTTGGGGTTGTTTTACACTGATATCACGAAAGCTGTTTCCGGATAGCCAAGCTGTTTAGTGCACCACTTCGTTCGCAGCCATCGGAAGACAAGTGCAAATACCTTCGATAAATACTTATTCGAAAAGTCGCCTGAGACGAAACCGACTCAAATGAGAAAACAAGATGAATGGAAACGCAAAAAGACAGGGTCCCTAAAAAAGGGCCAAAAGGCAGCGGCAAACGACATGCAAACATGCACTTGCACACAAATATACAGAACAGGTGGAAGTCATGTTAGAAATACCCACTGGTGCCAAACAACACGTATACTTGGCGGGAAACAATCCAGAAAGACACCCGAGTACGTGGGGGGAGAGAGAACTGAGAATATGCTGACGCGGACAATAAGCAATCATGTCGACTTTCCAATGGATAATTGCAGTCGAGCCAACGATGAAGAATGTGACATTGAGTGCATTCATTATTCAATAAGGCGTTTAGGAGAGATTTGACAAGAAATCAACCTCACACACCCACATGAAAGAGCAGTGTTGAGCAAACACACAGCTGAAGACCAACAAGATACTCGAATATGGATGCCGAGCCATTTGTAACTAGCAGTGTACTCCATTATGCATGCAAGAGAAGAATAAGTTCCAACTTTTCTATGAAAAAGTGACAGTACTCTTATCGTTGACATCATTCGAAGATTAGTGAATAATAGACAAAAAATTAACCAGAAGAGCTGCTACAAAAGAAGATATCCAGTTGCAGACCACATGAATGCTCATCTGTTGGTTGTAAGGGTAATTCCACCAAGTGCCGAAGATAATCTACGCATCCGCAGCTATTCATTTCATTAGATCCTGTTTACCATAGTCAATTCATTTCCTTAGCATCAGGTAGACTGAATTAGGATGACTGCGCGAACTATTTGGGCAGAAAAAATGTGATGGGGTTTACGTTTTCAAAAATGACTTTGTGTTGACAACCCCTCTTACAGTCAGCTTTATTAATAATGAAGCCATCTGTGATGTCGCTCAAACGACAACAACGTTGTGTAAGTCATTAGACTGGGTGGTTCATCAACTGAGATCAAGTGTTTCATTAGTGACGAAGATTGCCTTCAATGGACGCCGTAGTCCCACAATCCAAAGCCAGGCATTTGGGTGTTGTTTCAAGCGCACCTCGAGCTCCCAGACTACTTCATCTCAATATTGAGTACCTACAATCATCTACCGAAAGTAACCAGTAAATCGAACAAAATGGACCATTTCCATCGTCGCCCAAGAAACATACGTATGCAGTCGAAACGTACAGCTCGTGCGTTTTAATTAGTGCGGCAAACAGAAGAAATCACACTCCTGCCTCAGTAATACATGGTTTCACGAGGTTTCCCTTGGTGTGAATCCAATGAACGATATTACTTGATAAAAATAAGCAACGATTGTCCATTATGATGTAATTGTTTGATTGGTTCCATTTCGTAATCAGCAGAGGAAAAGGAGACATATCCATACATAACAAAAAGGCTTGCCTCGTTCGGTCCGACGCGAATCTGTCTGGAACTGTCAGACGAACGTCGTTCGCGTAACTAAACGATTGATTTAGAGTGCATGACTAAAGAACACGGTCTGGCGCTTTTTCATAAGGCGATGAGTCACGCACAACCACCATCCGTACCCTAGTTCGTTTTCCAATGTCAAACCGTAGATAAGTGGACGACGTAACGGCGTCTAACCTAGGCTAGCTACCCTCATGGTTGAAAAGCAATCTCACGACAGAACATGGCAACACAAGTACTGATACCCTTGATATGACACTCGACCGCTCACTAGAATTCGTGAGTGAACTGAACTTTAGTTGATGATCGAGTCTGTTTGGATAAAATATTTTGAAAATGACATGATTTGTTGCTGCATTCTGATTCGTATGGAAATCCGCGACTATCTTGTTAATAGACAGAAGAACGAAAATAAACACTGGATCGTTATACTCATTCATACAAAAGGCACTACCTCACATGAAGTTGCAGGTCGATTTTGTCCAGACGGGAGGGGCCTTAATTCCACTACCTTTGTGAGCATGTAAGTCACTAGTTAACAATTTCAAGCCCCATCAATTAAGTTTAGATTTTAGAACCATGTGTGATCGGAAACAGTTCAAATGACGTAATCTGTTAATTGGGCGAGGATAAAATGGTATATTTCCTTCAAGATATCGAAATACCAGTAATAAAGGACGATCATCCACCAGTCGGTTCACTGCCAGATTCGCAGCGCAGATTCGAGGCCTGTATGCTAAAGCACTTTCAAAATACATGAGTGCATGAGTGGACTTTCGACTGAATTGTTTTAAGTCGGGGATTGGTTGTCCCAGATTCTGAGAACTATGTTTACGTGATGAGCACCAGAGAGGAACCGAAAGTGGGATGTCTATGCATTTCCAATAAACGTTCCATTCTATTTATACCAAAACAAAGCAAAGTTTATTACTAATCTAGGTGACATCATCGGTGTGTTATTGGGGGCTGTAGTGATGCGTAGCCCCAATAATGCACTGATGATGTCACCTCGATTGGTGATGAAACGTTTGCGATTATATTGCCCAGCTCAGCGAACAAGACAACGACCATCTACGCTACCTGAGGTACCAACATGTTCCTCTACAGAAAAACAAAGCAAATTAATTAAATATCTTTGTAACGGGATCTCGAAGCGGCCAGTGTGCTGCCAATTACACAGGACAATACCGATATACTACTGAGCCTCCAGTTTCAGCGTTTGAAGTCAAAAGTGGAGTATCATCATTGGACATGGTTCTGGTACACTCCTCATTCCAACCTTAGCGTGATTTCGAAAACCCGCTTTTAAGAAGGAAAGTGAAAGGGAGGTAGTCAAGACAACTATTTTGGCCACATCTGAGATTCACTAATTCACTCCCTAATTGTTGCACAAATCATGTTGGACGGCCATACTTATGGGCCTAACTGTCAACAGAAATTTGCGTTCAGTTGGAGAAACTTAACACAACAAAAGCCAATACAAGTGGGTCTAATATTTGTAACCATAATTCTGGGCAATACGTCTGCCTATTAAATCCAACATTTCAATAGTATATTAATGCTTAGGTGTGTATATTCCACATCCCCAGTATGACCGTCGTGCTGTACTTCATAGAGGGGATGTTGTGCGGTCAGTTTAGAACGCAATCGCTGCAGACAATTTCGCCAGGCGCACTGCAATTAATCACCGCCACCCACTCATACCCTAATCATCATAACGCACAACCAGCAGCAAGGGTGTCACTTAGCTGATTTTTCGAGCTTATCAATCGTAAGGTTTGTAACAAACTACGAATTGGTGACAGTCAATCTAAAGAACCAAACTTGGATGTTTCGTCGCTTCACAATAAAAAAGAAATATTCGTAAAAAGACATGCTACAGAGGAACCTGGTTTCACTCAGTTGCAAACATTTGGAGTTGTTCACAATTCAAAACATGCGATCAGGTAGTCTGACTCAACAGTGTCTTTGCTCAGAATGTACGCTTCATAAGCTCTTTACTCAATTGCAGAGACTAAAAAGGACCCGACTCTGCGAAGATCCCACAGACAGCAACCCGGCCTTTGGAAGTCGCGTTTAGTAGGTTGATCGCTTCTATGTTTGCGCTGCTGTCGAAAAGCTACCGGAAGCATCTTTTTTGGTGGCCCTTTTCAAAAAAGACACAAACCAAGCGACTGGTCCATGGCCCTTAATAGGAATAAGGAGTATTGTGGAACAAACTACCCGCCCGAAAAACTGCATAGTCTGTGATGCCAATATACCATTAGGAAACCCGTTATCTAGTTAAACAGTTGCCTAACACTGACATAACGTGAGTAAAACATTTCAGAAAGAAAAGCGTTGAGATCTGGAAGAGCTACCAGCACCTCACCTTTATCGGAACAGTCCCAGGAATATCCGTCGGCGGTGGCGTTGATCCGTTGGATGTGTTCACACCCTGAACCAACGAATTGGAAACAGACGCGGCAGCCACAGCAGCAGCTGCTGCAATAGCCATTGCGGCGGAACTCCACGATGGTTGTTCTGTTCCCTCTGAGACTTCGGTGGTAGAGGGCCAGTGGGCTAAGAGATTATTTGCAAGAGCTGTGCCAACGTTTTGACTAGAATGATCGGCATTTCGAATGGACTGTTCCACGGATTTGTCCGTCACAAGACGCTTGGAACCGATGACATTGTGTGGAAGACTGCATAGTACATCTGAGGAGAGGCTGTGAGAGGATGAATATTGTGTGGGTGGAGGTGGAGCCGAAACCAGTACTGGCACGCGATATAAGGACGTAAAGAAAGCCTGATTTAACGGAACTCACACATCTTATTCCAAGGTGACAATCTATTAAAAACCTAACACAAGCTGCCTAGGGTATATTAGTGTAACTATGAATAACCGCGTTAATTCATTCAGCCTACTGCATGAATCGCATCAAAATATTGATTTGGGTCAAACAGAGCTCTCCGTTCCTGTAACGTGTACACCCGACTCTGTAACATCGGTGATGGCCGGGAGTGCGGGTAGGGGTTGGAGACAGTGTGAACTGAAACAACGTTAAGAGATGCACGGAGAGAGCATACAGTGAAAACTGTTTGCATGCTAATGATTAACTCAGTTGAATTATTTTTTACGTGATAATTGAGTAGAACCAATAAAAGGACGATCAGGAGTTCGTTACTGGAAATTTGTTGTACTTTGCAAAATTTGCGAGTCAGTCATTCGCCTGAAGTCAAACGTTGTTGGTCCAGTTAAAATTGGCTCCGCTCACATGGTCGGTCACGATAAAACAAAGGGTGGATACGGGAGTGTACAACCGGGTGGTTACATTGGCCGTCACTATGGTTACCACGTTCTTATGACTATATGTCTTCAGAGGAAATCTGGTGCATCGGCAAACAACCAGATCTCGGATATGCAAGGACCAGGCATAGGCAATCAGATAGAGGGTTCACTAGGGTCGACGAAAATAAAATGACAGGTCTAATGTGCTGTGTTATTATGGTCGTAGCAATAGATCTAAACCCTAACTACACATCTCAAGCGGTTGTCACTGCGAATCAAAATGGGACCTTCTCATTCAAATCACATTTTGGGCTCATCTATACGTGAACCTACACTCTGCTATTCAAGTGAACCACGGTGACCAAATGGCACAAAGGGGCTTGGATTCCACTTTACGCATTTCTTTTTTTCATCCAATTAGAGCGGTGGATCACATTCATTCATTTCATTCCAATCACCATCATAGTCTGGTGTTGATAACCTCACCTGCAGACGCCAGTCTATTCGGGCACGTTTCTTCCCACAATTTTCATTCTTCACTTCTCAGACTCCATCCAAATCAATCTAGTTGCTAGAGGACATAGGCTGCATTGACTGTCGAGTCACACTAAATGAAATTTCAAACGTCACTTTTGTTCAGAAAGTGTACAATGACACAACAATACTGGTTCATAACGAACGTCTTGCTACGTTGTCGATATTATCGCTGACCCTGGTCGCAAAAATTCACAGAAATTTCTCGCTCTGTTAGTTGCACAAAGCAGTGCGTGAGGGAATTTGCGGACAAGCACTATCACCAATATATATATATATATATATATATATATATATATATATATATATATATATATATATATATATATATATATATATATATATATATATATATATATATATATATATATATATATATATATATATATATATATATATATATATATATATATATATATATATATATATATATATATATATATATATATATATATATATATATATATATATATATATATATATATATATATATATATATATATATATATATATATATATATATATATATATATATATATATATATATATATATATATATATATATATATATATATATATATATATATATATATATATATATATATATATATATATATATATATATATATATATATATATATATATATATATATATATATATATATATATATATATATATATATATATATATATATATATATATATATATATATATATATATATATATATATATATATATATATATATATATCGTGCAAGACAATATGACAGCAACCTTTCAGGTGATCACACAATCACGACCAGATGAGGCAGAGAATATCATGTCGCCTTGACCACCAGTTGTTTTCTGCGATGCAACAAAATTCAACTAGGACAATCAGATATGCTACTGGGATCAACGAGAATCTACATTTATATACAAAATCAAGGACAGTCTTTGATAGTCCGGGATAGTTTTTATAGTCACTGCTCAAATAAGTTGGGGTTTCCGCCGATTTCGCCCCCACGTCAAGGCGTCCATGAGTAATCCACCAGTTTTTATAAAAAAAAGATGCTGGGTGATTATGTTACAGTGCGTAAGTGTTCAGACCAATAGTCATTAGTGGAGCGACATTGCACTCCAAAAATACTGTCCAAACTTGGATGGTCGTCATGTGGCATCACCCGATGGAGGAGTGGCGTTTGCGAGTACACCTGAGCTAAGCTCTTATGATTGTCACGGGAGAATATATCATTACATCTTGATACATCCACACATCCTGATATACAATGAACGATATGATGACAGACCTTCAGAGGATCACTTGATAGGCTGACATTATAAAAGCCTGTTATTACTCAATCTGCTTGAAATGCAGTTGTCGTCCACAACTCGAACTTCGCCTAAGAGGTGAGCAACACTGATTTACATCGTAAAGATAATGGATCGCAGAGGGAAAAAGTCTGAATTAGTTTGGCTTAAACTGGCATGCATAAAATTCGGATTCAACCCCACTTGAAAAGCTACGAGGAACAACATATCTGTATGGAATGTGTGTAGCCTTCGGCAGCTCGGAGGACCACTGTCAGAATGAGGGAGAGTGAAACTGATCTCGGGAGGTACTTTGCGCAAAAGCTGTCAGAACGGTCAGCCGGCGCTTCGAAAATAGTACCTTAATGCAATCCGTTTCGCTGGGTATCGCAACGGCTTCGTTTCTTTCGCAACTTTTCAGCACTTCTCTTACTACGTATTTGAATTATACGTGAAAACTACGAACAAAAGGTGTTTCTATTGGAAACGAACTGTCATGTCGCATAACCTGTTGCTTGTAACCTGTCATGTCGCATAACCTGTGTGCTTGTAACAAATCAGCACTCTTATGATCAGTCAGCCTACTTTATTGTGGAGAGCGAAAGCTATTCAGGTGCCAGAAACGGTTGAACACTAATTTACTGGTGCCACACCATTCAGTCAGCTGTAGCATCCTCTCGGCGCCTAGCTGTTATGCCCAAGGAAGGAGGTACGAGGGCTGGGATACTGCCAAGTTTCCGAAGCCTAGACAGGAGCAGTCGATACGCTGGTTTCGAACTACGGACTTTCCGGTCCGTAATCTGGCGCCCTAACCACTGAGCTATCTCGAGCTCATGTAATGAACTGAAGAATAGGTTTTAGGTATCTTATGAGTCAGTCTAAGGCTCGAGGCCACTTGCAAGTTGCAAGTCTCTAAGGAACAAGTTGCATTCTCATTCTCATTCTGAGTCGCTGTCATCAACAGCATATCGGTGTTGAACACGATACAGAATACAATGAAGCCAAACATATGTGCAGACAATGCGAATGACAAGTCTTCGCAGCAGACGGAAAAAACTGTTACGTCGAATCGCGTACGGGCAGCTTTCAAGACAATCGTGGCATAACTGACGTGAAAGAAATTCAAGTGGCAATGCAGTTTACTACAACTCCAACGAACAAGTAGGTGAATTCTACTAACACAAGAGCCTCTGGCGTCGTAGTACGCAAAGATTATCGTTGGTGCTGTTTGAAGGTGTGAAAACTAAGACAGTGTACAATTAAGTAGCTCTGCGTGCAAACGCCGATGCGCGTGCGCGCGTACACACACTGAAAACATGGCATAACAAAACTAAATCTGAATCGTGTACTCATATCGAAATAGAGTAGTCTGGACTGTGAAGGTGACGCTGGGTATCAGCTAATTGATTGTGAAAATTTTCACTGACAACCAACATCCAGTCGGGCGAAACAGACATAATAAATCCAAGTTCTACGCAACAACTTGCGAAGAACGCCTAAACGGGTCCTAATGAGAGATAGCCGAGTTTGCGATGGCTCCACTGAGTATGCAGAAGAGGACGCTTTCAAACCGGTCAAGTATCAGGAGTTGCCGTGACATTTATATAAGTTTTAACATTGTAAGAGTCTAAAACACTTGTCAGAGAATACCGTCAACATGTCTGCCTGTCAACCGATTGAAAATTTTTTCCGGTGTTTACTTTACATAAAGTTTAGGAAAATTTGCGGCCGGAAACTTACATTTTCATTAGAAGAGGCATACAAAAGGACGATTGATCGAAATAAGCAGTAAAATTACCGTAAAAGTAAGGTAAGCCGTTAGGCAGCATGCAGTAAGGTAGGCCTGTAGTGCTTCTATCACACAGGTCTTGTTGATTAAGGCTTACAGGCACCCGCTCTGTGGTCAGTAGGTTAACGAAGAAGCAATAGTGCTGTCACAGGTGACAGGTATGAGAACGATGGGAGAGAAACGTGTAACAATCCCAAAATCACCAAGGTTACGGTCAGGTGACTGACCGGAGATGATTCGCTGTGAAGCTTTTCTCATCCGCGCCATGACAGGAGCTAGACTTTCATGTTTCCTAGGAACTTCACCCTGTCAGCCCGACAATCATTAGAGAACGTTGAATGATGAGTGTAGACCGGGGATAATGTGATTTGTTTCCTCTCTGGAGCGAATTGTAACTCCCTTCTTCATTGGGACTGCTCTCGCTTGTAAAGCTTTTATCTGGTGCTAGTAGAAAATTGGGTTAGAGTACTCCTTTGAGCTCCGCTAGACTGCTTCAAATGTCCTTTAGAATTTACATTTATATCACTCTCGTTTAAGAGATCCTCCCCCTATCCTGGCGCAGTTAGGCTGGTCAGTGCACATCAAAGAGGAGAAACATTGGACTTCAGTTCGCTCCTATTATAGCGATTCAGTAATGCCTTCTTTGACATAAAGAAACCGGGAAAAAATGATATTCGCCTGACAGAAATAGAAATTTACTTTTGTACTCCGTTACTCTTCCACAAGGCGGAACTACTCGTGACCAAGTTCGACTTGTATCTTACACAAACCTTGAATTGAAGCTCAAGGAATGTCTCACGAGAACTATATCAACCACGTTATGACTAATGCACTGTTAAAAAATGCGTTGCCATGAGTCCGTCCCAGATTGGATACTACTTTCAGCATCATTTGAAGCTTTCTAATAACTACCTGGTTCCTCGTGAACGCCTTGCATGCAACAGGAAACAGAAGAACCGACCTACTGTCAGCATACAAACAATAGGACGGGAGGAAATATCCAAATAAGAAAATGAAGGGCAGACTGGCCTTCTAAAAGCAGTTTTGATCTTTTTTATTCCAAGTTGAAGTAATAATTCCCAAACTGGAATTCGTGATTGGAGTGAGTGTTGAGTTCGAAACACGTAAACCGGAGTCAAAAATGTTCACACTCTACTTTGTCTGATAGGCGTACATTTGATTAGCTAAAATACGCGACAAATGGTTGGGGGTGAAATATCTTGACAGTTTTATAGCACTGACATGATGTTTTTCGGAAAATGTGCAGTTCTGTGGGTACAGAATAATTCTTGCTATTTTCTTCATAAGAACAATGAAAATGTTAATAGTGATACTAGTTACAAACTCACCTGCATTGACTGAGGCGGGTTAAACCCGGCTTTATGGAACTCGATGCGCTATCTAACCCCAGAGCCCCAATAACACGAGACTTGTTATTCGAAGTTGCTGAGCACAATTCTGAAGAAGCCGAACGATGAATTGGAGAAGGGACACTAAATGCGTGTAACTCATCCGAACACGACTTTCCAGAAGAGAATTGGGTTGCATTGACAGACTCCACGGAATGGGATGAAACACGTCCTAGGTTATACGGCAGTCTGGCTCGACGACTTCGTCCGCCGCGCATTCGATCTTTTCGCACAGCTACTCGATCGACCAAGGAAGGTTGTGGAGGGGAAATATGGCGGGGAGGATGAGGAGAAGGAACAAGGGGATAAAAGTCAGGAGGTGGGAAAAGAGGTGCTAGCTTTTCATGAACAGTGCAATCAAAATTGGGATTATTTGTGCAAGGACAGCAGGAGGAAGAAACAGTGGGCGAGTCTATATCCATTTTATGGATTGTTAGACAGATGAAAGAGAATTGTATCCCTGGTTTAATGCGGTAAGACAGCAGTAATTCGTTGGAGTAGCACAAGCGGTATAGTTAACAATGTATGAAAGCGAACACTGAATGCAGAAGTCTGAAACAATAAGTACTCTACACGTACGTCCTTCGGGATAGGAAAGCATACATCAGGCCTTTAAATACTTATCAAGGCAAAGAACACACGGTAACTGAGGTGTAGAGTGGACGAACTCAAGATAAAGTTCTGTACTGCATTGGGGATTCGGGGAGACGAAAGTTGTCCCCGAGCCCGTAGGATGCACATACACACTTTCCTCCAGTCTCCACGACAGGTCTTTTTAGAGCCGGATCGGAACAAACAACGAAGATTGTGTTGTCAGTTCGTAGGTAGATGAACCCCATACAACCCGTTTTACTGCGCATACAGGGTACACAGATTGGCTGCGCATTCCCTGCATCCCCAACAACACGCCTGCGTGCGGACAAGCACACAAATACACTTCGAGCGCACTCCACCCTACCCCCACTAAAAACCTAGTTGGCGCCACACGTGGCTATCCGATAAGGCAAAGGGTTGTAAACGGATAAGCGTCCCCTTCCAATCACTATTACAGAACAGAATGTCACCATCCTTTGTACACTCTCGAACAACGTCCACTTAGCCAAGTAACCTCGCCCTCCATTCAGTTAGGCGCTAACCCGAATTGTCAACACAACACCCGTCTTGTGTACGCACGCATACATTCCGCTGAGTGGTGAGCACGATGTGTATCAGTTATGCTCATTCCCATTTTCGACTCGAGCAGTAGTTTTCTTTCGGGTTAGCAAAACATGACGTGTGTGAGTCGGAATGGGAATGACAGACGGTTGGGTTGACCAAGATTAAGCTCACCAGTTGCGGACACAAAAGCATTGAAGAATGGGGAACCGAGTATGCTCAATATTTCGCTCTTGGAATGAGGAAAATATTGTGACGATGTCCAGAGTTGGAAAGTGATTAGTCAATTGGTTGGTCGAGACCATAGTTGTGGTATGTATGTGGGATGTTCAGCTCCAAGAATGCACATACAATCTGCTGCTGCACTAGCCCCACAAAGATGGGCTGCACGTTTGTACAGGAATGTTCGGAGGATGGAATATCCATCAAGCTGGAGCGCACTTAGCTTCCACGGTTGAATGTACGTTGACAGTATCAGACAAAGTGTACTTTTTTCAACCAAGAATCATGTGACTAAAACGTGCACCTGGTAGACTCTGCTACTGTCCCTTTACCGCATTGTGAAGTCAACTGTACATGCAGACTGCTGAAAGATTCAGTGGTTAGTTAGTCAACTGGCAGTAAGAACGGAAATTTGGTGTGCGGACGTAGGGTATTCGAAAACACCAACACCGGCGGTGATGAACTTCAGCGACGGAGAGAAACCGTGGAAGATAAGACCTAGGAAGGATAACCTGAGGATGCAGGCATAACTAGAACACTCAAGAACCATCAGTCCAGGTTTGGCAGCGGAGCTGCATAAGGTTCCTGTTATATCTGCTGATTCGCCGGTCTGTAGTATCTGCTGCTGACCCGCTCCAGTGCCTAGTGTCGGAGAGAAAAACGCTCACGGAAGGGAACCCAACAGCTATATTCCAACAAAGTGTTTGCGAGAGCGCGAGTGCGTGCGAGTGCGAAAAGTACAACGGCCTCAAGCTTTTTATTGGAAGGACACTGTCTGAACTTGGTCCAATGCTGACGCACACGGTCTGGCTGCGATGTGCTGCATATCGCGGGGGCGTTGTCTGACCTTGATCAACGCCGACTCGCGCTGCCTGGGTTTGATACAAGGTTGTGACGCGCTGCATATTGAGGGGGCGTTGTCTAGTGGACCTGAGAGTCTTGGTAGATTTCGGGCATTCAGTGGTTGCTTTCAGGAAGCTGACCTTCCTGATAGTCCCCGAGTACGGAGTGTGGTCCTTATCATTTGCAGAATATCGAAGAATACCGCTAACGCAAATACAGTTGGTTAGTTTATTGACTGGTGTCGTGTAATGTCATGGCCACAAGCATACTAATGCAAATAGAATATACATGGTAACTTGGTCCAACCGAAGACACGTTTGATAAATCCAAAAGACCTCACTTCAGAGTTACAATTCTTCTGACACGGTAATGCGCAGATGGTCTTCAGTGGAGTGTTGGGTAAAGTGCTCAACTCAATAAGGCTTTTAAACAAATTGTGGTTGTGTGGCAGCAAAGTATCAGTGTAGATCACTGATGCTGTGCTGTCGATGATAATGATGAATATTGCGCACGATACCGCCCCCATTAACCATAAACAGTTTGCTTCACTTTTCGATCACTTCAAGGGAGTACATGGATTGAATTCGCATGGTTCATGAAAATTGACCGGCAGATAGGTAAGTGAACTCAAATTTATCTCCTTCCTACAGCCCACTTTGAGAGTGTCCGAAGTTCACAAATTCCTGACGATATTCCATTGATCAAAAAGGTTCACAACACGAAGATTGACAAGGTTGGTCTTAGGCTCAACCGAGGCGGTCACCACACCAACTACAACACATCACTGATTCGGCATCCATAACCCGAATCCCGGCTGGTAGTGAAGCACAGTAGCATTCAGAAAACCGAAACAGCATTCAATCGAAAGACAACTTGGCATCTGCAACTTCCAGTGACTGAGAAAAGCCCAGCTGAGCTGGCATCACATAATTTGCATAACGAATATTGCTCAACTGATCGTCTCAGAACAAAAATTGAGTACCTACGGTTGAATAATGACTGCTAGGGACAAGACAAAACAGGTGCTCGCACCAAAAAGCACTGCACGGCACTTGTTACCCCCAGCATCATTGCACAGCTGTAAGACGCTTTCGAACGATTCTGGAAGTCAGCGGAACGAGGTATACTGTCCTCCTTAAAAGGGGAATTCAAAACTCATCCTGAGCTGAGCTCATTCGGCACTTAAAGCACCAAAGTAACTACAATTCGTGTCCATCGCAAGACTTGTCTGATAATTTTTGTTTCAAAGAACTCCGAAAAACCGACCAGGCTATCCAGCTGATCAATTGCTAGCTAACTCGACGGTGTGACCACTTACACCCGACACCAAAGAAGTCATGCAAGTGGAAATCCGGCGTTGAACAGCAGCAAGGAATTCTATGGGAAGGCAACAAACAAACACCCGTCATAGTCAGCAAGTGTGGTCGATGGCCGCTTAGTTTTGAGGTTAGCACGAATTGTAAGCCTAGTTACTGCAATTTAGAGACTAGCTTCACCCTTCCGCCGTTGACGATCGATATTGCTGGAAACATGCGACAAGTCCAGTGGAGACAGCTGATCATTAATAACTTAGGTTGCTTACGACAAACGTCCTTGTCGTACACGATAGTTCACGCTAGCAGGACTACGGACCTTTGATTTGACAGGATCGTTAGCCCCACATGGCGTTGTTTGCTCAACTATGGATCGGGTAGACGACCTGTCAGTTAAGCAAGGAAGCCATGAAGGAAAAATCTATAAGCTGGAGATCGTCATCCTCTAGACAAAGAAAACTAGACATAAAAAAGAGGAGACTTCCCAATAACACAGTCAATGGTGCTTCTGTGGCAGAGCCGTTAAATATCTAGTAATCTTAGAGATCGCCGCGGTCAAAAAGAGTGCATCACTCCTTCATCCCGTTTTTAAGTGCAAATCATTGAATTCGGTGCATTGCCTTGCCGAACTTCAGAAAACCGAAACAGCATTCAATCGAAAGACAACTTGGCATCTGCAACTTCCAGTGACTGAGAAAAGCCCAGCTGAGCTGGCATCACATAATTTGCATAACGAATATTGCTCAACTGATCGTCTCAGAACAAAAATTGAGTACCTACGGTTGAATAATGACTGCTAGGGACAAGACAAAACAGGTGCTCGCACCAAAAAGCACTGCACGGCACTTGTTACCCCCAGCATCATTGCACAGCTGTAAGACGCTTTCGAACGATTCTGGAAGTCAGCGGAACGAGGTATACTGTCCTCCTTAAAAGGGGAATTCAAAACTCATCCTGAGCTGAGCTCATTCGGCACTTAAAGCACCAAAGTAACTACAATTCGTGTCCATCGCAAGACTTGTCTGATAATTTTTGTTTCAAAGAACTCCGAAAAACCGACCAGGCTATCCAGCTGATCAATTGCTAGCTAACTCGACGGTGTGACCACTTACACCCGACACCAAAGAAGTCATGCAAGTGGAAATCCGGCGTTGAACAGCAGCAAGGAATTCTATGGGAAGGCAACAAACAAACACCCGTCATAGTCAGCAAGTGTGGTCGATGGCCGCTTAGTTTTGAGGTTAGCACGAATTGTAAGCCTAGTTACTGCAATTTAGAGACTAGCTTCACCCTTCCGCCGTTGACGATCGATATTGCTGGAAACATGCGACAAGTCCAGTGGAGACAGCTGATCATTAATAACTTAGGTTGCTTACGACAAACGTCCTTGTCGTACACGATAGTTCACGCTAGCAGGACTACGGACCTTTGATTTGACAGGATCGTTAGCCCCACATGGCGTTGTTTGCTCAACTATGGATCGGGTAGACGACCTGTCAGTTAAGCAAGGAAGCCATGAAGGAAAAATCTATAAGCTGGAGATCGTCATCCTCTAGACAAAGAAAACTAGACATAAAAAAGAGGAGACTTCCCAATAACACAGTCAATGGTGCTTCTGTGGCAGAGCCGTTAAATATCTAGTAATCTTAGAGATCGCCGCGGTCAAAAAGAGTGCATCACTCCTTCATCCCGTTTTTAAGTGCAAATCATTGAATTCGGTGCATTGCCTTGCCGAACCGAAGTAAAAAGTACAAAAAACAACAAGTAATAATAATAATAATAATAATAATAATAATAATCGAGCCGTACCCTTCCGGTGCAAAGCTGCCGTGCAAACCGGAGAAGTTACGAGCGCTTGGGTAATGTCTCGGTGCTTAGGTTTAGACGGGAGTAGCCGGAAGGCCAGGGTTGGATTCGAACCACGGACTTTCCGGTTATCCGGTGCGCACCTTAATTGCCGGGCTATCGCGAGCTAGCTCGAGCACACAAGTCAGAAGTTGATCGTTTGGTTGATTGAAAACAGTGCAATCCGTGAACCATTCTTTCATACAGATTTATGGACCCCAAGGATTTTGTGGAAGGACAAATAGCCAATTTATCAATGTAGACAACTCGACTGACGACTTTCGTTGGGATGGTCCATTATATGTCAACTTGAGACATGTTAGTTCGTTGCAGAAAGCGGTTAGCCGTGACCATTAGATAGCCTTTTCTGTCGAACCATACGTAAGAACAGGGCATTTGAGATATTTTTGCCACCATGGATAGCAAGAATTTCCGCAAATGTGCCCCTTTTGCTAACATTCAAATCGAGCTCAACGACGTGTACACCTCTGTTTCTCCGGAGGAAACACTGACATTTGTTCCCATTGTCCCACAATGCCGTGTATCCGGTAGAAGCCACAAAATGCGCCGTGTATGCGAATGTCGAAAACAGAATGAGGTTAGCACAGAAGAATTAAAACGGGTGTGGCTGTCACCTGGCCCAAAGGATGGGACATTCGTGATTGATTCGATGCTTTAATGGAAAAGCACTGCCAAATGATGTAACGACCCCTTAATGTCCACACTGAAACGTTAGTATGATAAAAGTTTGAGGAACGAAGTTGATATATTGTAGAGACAGATCTTTTCTTATTCATGAATGTGAATTCGACCACAAACAGCCTCCTTACGACCAAGACAAAGGAAGGCAGTAAAAGTAATGAAGATATCATATTGAGGGACAAGCGTAGCTTACCGGGAATGGCACACCCATTCATTAGCGAAATAAGAGTGACAATTAAGAAGATACGCTCGACAGACTAAACAAACAGAAAGATTATTGGACGAACTTAGTGATACTCTACTTTTTTAAGAAAGGCAGTTTTTGTGGCTGGAAAGAACCGAGTAAGTGCACCGTGGATTTTGTTGGAAAAGTTGTTTCCTCCAGTGGTACATTTTATCTCCTGTGCACCAGTTTGCACTCCAAGAAGTATTGGCTTCATTAAGCCCTACCATTTAAGTTACTTCTGTGACTGACAGCAGCATCAAAACCATCAATCATAAGGCTTCTAGCAGTAATAAAGGCCACATCTGTAAAGTCCCGCAAGACATGAGGGATGTTGAGGGACAAGCTCAGTGCCAAAAGTAAGAGAGAACAACCACAGAACATGTGAACCAACAAATAACTGATTCCAGAGAGATAAGTATATGCACCAAGACAGACGCATGCGGGAAACATACCTTCCACGCGCATCCCGACAGCAAGGCACTTTTGGAATCGACAGTGGGCACAGCGCTTGCGGTGTATTCGATCGATTACACAATTTCCATGCTCCGTGCAATGATATTCTTTCTTATTTTGAACCGTCCGTTTGAAAAAACCTTCAACCAGATAGAAAGATTAGAAAAGTCATCACTCACCTTTGCATGATTCACAAGTAGGTAATCCATAATGATAACCTGAAACCCGATCACCACAAATGGGACATCGTTCGCAGGAGAGTTGAATATCAGCAGATGAATTGCGCTGACTGCACGCCACCTGACTACGCGCTGAATCTACGGTAAAGGATAAATTGAATGGGTAGACCCAATAGCAGCAGGCTTACCTAGAGGACTACTGGGATCAACACAATCTAGGCCACTGGCGATTTCATAGGAATCTACGCTGAGCGAATCCTCATTGAATGTCTTTGGTCCCGAGCAGAACGCACGATCTTGCAGAGCTACCATCTTAACGGCCGTCGATGGTTGATCAGCGTGACTTGGTGACGAGCCAAACATGGCCCAAGATGAAGTGATAGTCAAATCTAGTACAGATTGTAGTCAGTCATGGATTGATCAAGCATCAATCTAAGAATTCTCCATCGCACAAAATAGCTTCGGCAATACCAAGGTGGCATCGTGACAACACTGCATGCGTAACATAGAGTCGATTGAGCTGTAAAAGTCAAAAGAGACAGTTAATTTGGTTACCAGAGATTTGCATCACAGTTACCATCGAACAATAGGCGGCTGAAGTGGACCAACAAATTCCTTGCACACAGATTTTTCGTCAAAAGAATGCCAGATCTGCCACTGCACTTTCGCCAGGATGAACTACAATTCTGTGCTGTATTGTTGCGTGGATGAATCATCCACCAAGTTGCATGAGATTGTTTTTCAAGGACGCATGGATATCAACACCACCCAAAGAGATGCATGTCGTGTGACACAGTAACGTGTATTTCTCACATACCTCTGCTGAATCCGGTCAGCTAGAGCACATGCATCGCACAGCAAAATCCACATACACGCGACTGAAATACTCGATCCCATACACTGAAGACAAGTTCTTGACACTAATTAAGCGTGGTATGAACGACAGTACAAAACTGGCCGCTCCAATCTAGCAAACAAAACAAATCGATACGCGAGACCGGTACAGTTGAAAGTAGGCACACAGAGGGGAAGTTGATGAATACATAGCTTCCGGTAGACAGGCGGAAACAAAAGACAACCTGACAGCTGAAGACAGTTGAGTTATTTTATCATGGCATTCGATTTCAACCAGTTTGGTAGCGGACCTGTAGTTCATGAAGAGCGAAACTCGGTTTGTAGCATTGTTCGCAGGATGAAGAATAGGGTTTTAGCACCCAACATTTTTCCTTATGTTGTATTTGTTTTGTGCATCGCCACAATATCGTTAACAGGGAAATGCATTTGGACTGAACGACGAGAGGGCCCACTTCAACCTTGTTTGGGACGAAGCGTTAAACATGCAACTAACTAGCTCTGTAAATATCCTGAAGTCTCTAGTTTATATGTAGATAGTTTCTGCTACCGGAACGACGCGGAAGACCTTCACTAGAGGTTGACCAATGTTTGTCACTATTAAATCCCTGGAAACTCACTCATCTTAAAACGACCTTTCAGGCTGAAGATAACTCAGCAGTTAGGGTGCGAAACTACTGATTGAAAGTCACGTGGTTTGAGCCCAACAATGACTCTTCCACTGCCAGTGACTAGCTTGATTAGACTGACAGTACTTCGGCCCTCGTTCTTTCTTCCGTTTGCATGACAGCTATGCTCCGAAAGAAAGCCACAGCTAAATGATTGTCGTCATTAATATCATTGTTATTATCAGCATTATAGTTACTCAGACACTCCTCTCTACCGAGGTCAGAGGAGTGTGAAAGTACCATTGATTAGTACTGATTACAGAATAGCGAAATGCCACCAGCCGATATATCCGGTTCTGTTAACTGAACACACGTGCAATGAATGGCATATTCGATACCATCGTGGTCTATTGCAAGTCTAGGCGTGAGCCACATGTTTCTGAAAGCTCAATTCCAACCGCTAACAAATAGGCTGTTGGAGCCTCCCGGAGTCCCTAGTGCTAACTGAAAAATCCATGGTTTTGCCTCAGTCCCTTTATTTTACCTCTTTTCTGACTTTGATAACAAAGAATTTGGTAGCATTCACCTCTTAGTAAGCATGTTTGACCAACGATCCTACTTCATCCTCCATCAAACTCCAAAACAAAATTATGCATATGCGACTTGTCAATAAAATCGGCTGTTCTCCTTCCCAAGAAGGTTTTCGATAAAAACTATGATCCTCCTTTACTCTTGCGTTTAGAGACGCAAAATTGGGGAAAACCGAGGTCGCCTTTCATTCTGCGTCCAAAAAGAATTCCGCAACATTGTCGGAGGGTAGTAAAACTGTTGAACTGGGGCCACTGGTTATTCCGAACAATCAGATTTTCTAGTTCTGCTACTTCTTGAAAAGCTGACCGTGGTGTTTATGATGCACAGCTAATCCCTTCATCTGCCCCCGGGTCCCTAGACGTTGTAATCACTTCGGTGGCAGCGAAGTCACTGCTCGGAAGCCCAGGAGCTTACGGCGATCGTGCAGTATTTCTGTGGACTTACATCCGTCACATGAGTAGGTGAAGACATGCGGACCCAACAATCAATCATATTCCAGTGTCCACTGAATGTAGGTTACCACCGGCATGTGCAGAAAGCATGAGAATTTCCAGAATGTTGTCTTTATATACATTTTGAAAACGATACGTTGCGAACGAGTTTTTGATCTGTTCTTTAATACACTTTAAGCAACCACGATAGTTCTTATATGAACATCACTATCACCGACATCATCAACGACAGTAACACCTTCGCTGCCGTACAATAATGTCAATTTATTTGAATAAAGCTATACAAGGGAAAACTGTGACAGAGAGGATGACCTAGGATTGCCTCTCGATTGGAGACACTTATGTGGATTCTGACCATGCGCTCGTCAGAAGTTGATTCTACCTTCGATCTCCAGGGCTGTGTAAGGGGTCAAAAAGTCGCTTAGTAACTGATAGACGGGCAGACCCCGGTGTTGGACGAACTTATCATATTCATCTTCTAGAGTGCCTTTCAACTGCTAAATCACCTAATTGGAATTTATACTGGACGAGATCGCCACGTTTTCGCGCACGGTGCTACCAGGTCTGCTCAAGCACTGGATATAAAACGGAACAGTGGTACTAAATGAATCTCGGTCCCGTCGTTCCAGGAAATAATGTAGCACGACGAATTATCCAACGTTAGGTGAAAAGTAGCGTGCGCACTGGCCGTAAAATTGAAGACACGTAGAACACCGGCAATGTCTAAAGATTACTAGGGTTAATCCGTTTGACCAGTCCACGGAAACCACTGGCGAGCGAAACCATCAAGGACCGGAGCGGCACGACCATATCCCACAAGGGAATCTTCGACCGCTGTGCCGAGCACTTTGAACAATTCTCGTGGCCGCTTGCTGCCACTCAGTTGGATTCTTGAACTGAAGTAGAACCTGAAACTTCCTACGGGTTTACGCCTAGAGAGGGAAAGTCGAGAGATAGAGGTTGAGTTCGAACCACGGACCTTCCGGTCAGGAAATTCGCGCTCTAACAACTGAACCATCTCGCCCTCATCTACAATCTAAGGAGACATCCGAGGTTTTGCAACACCTTGCGTTCCTCAGAAGTCGCATAAGTTCTAATCGCAATGGGAAAGATGAAAGTAATGCACGAATCTCTGGCATTTGCCACTTCTAGACACCCATGGCAGCAAACTAGCATATCCATAAATCCAAATGGATGTGTATCGGGGTACAGTAAGGCCTGTTTAATTGTGTGGCGCTAAGACGTGACCTCTGCGAGCAGCAGACCTGACAACTCAAGGTCACTGATAACGCATGCGTGAGATCCACAGTTCCTGCGGGCTAGTGTCGGTGAATCCGCAACGACAGCTAGAAAACGAGTTTTCGGTTGTGGGCCAGGGGCATCAACCGAAGAATGTGTCCAACAGCGAACACAGCGGTGCCAACACCATGCACTGCCAATGACAAACCTTTGTTTTCCGGTGGAGCATTTGAAGAGACTCTAGAAGACGATTCCAGTAAATTCGTCTAACATCCGGTTCTGCCAGCCTCTCAGTTGCCAAGCGATTTGTTTGCACCATACGCGGTCCTGGAAAACGTAGGGAGAAGGACTTCGGACGAGCGCGTGGTTGGAATCCACAGATGTGCTCCAAAACGACCACCAGCCAGCTATTGATCTGCGGCATCGGTTATTGAAGGCAATGTGATCGATTTGAGTTCGTGACCGGCACGTCGGAAGAGCACACCATGTGAATAGTCGACCAAGGCTATTTCGGAAGTTGGCACTGCATAAAAACAGCCTACGATCTGCAAACGGCAGAAGGACTCGTACAACGCTGTCCGTGAGTACCGAGTCCAGTGTGCCAGGATTTTTGTGTGCTTATTATTATACTTACCCTATATACCCGTGTTGGACCTTCGTATGTACTTTTCAGCTCATCAACCCTTGTTCTTAGACAAGTAAAACATTGCCTACCTCGATAACTCGGACTCTGTTCTAACTCATTCTCGGATATATTCTGGAACATCTCAGTTTACTTGCCTAAGAACACAGTGGATCTGCAGCTACGACCTCGGTTTTCCGACGCTGACCCAAACTCTGCAGATGCAAAACGCTGGAATCACTGGTTTCATACCTTCGACACCTATCTGAAAACTGTCGAATCTTCTAAACCCAACAAACTTGAAACTCTCAGTGAATTTTCGGATCTACTGATGATCACGTTGCTAATTACACTGACATGAAAATTATATGTCCGCCCTAAAAATGTCATATATGCACGCAACCTGATGCAGACCTACAAGCAAGAGAATGGACAGGATATTGACCAATTCGTACGAAAACTGAAATCATTCGCCAACGACTGTGGGTTTAAACGGGTATCTCCAACTGAATGTCAAGATGAGTGCGTGCGTGATGTCCATGCCTATCCGCGAAAAACTTCTAACACACAGCGCACTCACGCTTGACCAACCACATCCCTCGAACCGTCCAACAAACAGTCACAGTCATATGTTATAAACAAACCTATACCATTCTCTACGATTCTGCCCGTTTCACATAATCCCGAACTATGTGTCAGAACCGACACGTCCGACCACTGCTGCTGTATCTTCCGTTCAAACATGTTATGTCGTTCAGCTGTAACATCTTTTTGGTCCCTAGCTGCCATGCCACCAGGAGGAAGCACGAGGGCTGAGATATTGCCAGGTTGCCCAAACCTGGATAGGGGAAGTCGAGAGGTAGAGGTCGGGTTCGAACGACGGACCTTCCGGTCAGGAAATTCGCGCTCTAACCACTGAGCTATCTCGCCACAAACATGCTATTTCTGCGGTTATGATAGGCATCCTCGTTCAAAATGCCCCGGTCGGGAAGCCGTTTGTAATGTTTGCGGTAATGCAGTCAACTTTGCCGGGTTTACCGTTCAAAAAATACCACTAGGTTCCATACAAACTGTGCAGTGAAGCCCAATTTATCGTCATTATTCTTTGCAGTAGCACCTACCTGCCTTGCACATGCCAACGCAGCCATTCAAGTTATAATGGCGTCTACATCACTATCCTGTAGAACGACCGATTACGCTCGGGTTACTGTCCGCTACAGAGATATATCATACAATGAAGCTCTTTGTAATGTGGAACCCCTGCACTGACGTCCTACTAGGACACGATTCTCTAGATCGACACAAGATAGAAATTTCATTCGGTGGGGATCGTGAGGCGTTTAGCAGCTGTGGTCTAACGGGAGTAAACGTTGAATCACCATCACTTTTTGCCAACTTGTCTCAATATTGCAAGCCTGTTGTCAACAAATCAAGACGACATGAAATTCCTTCGCATCCAAGTTGGCCGCTTATTGCTAGAAGGCACAATCGAGTCGTCAACGTCCCCGGGAGAGCACAATTTTTAGCTACCAAACGCCGGGTGGTTGATGACTACAACAGGTTTGTGTATCTTGACGCTTACCGTCTGCCACGCCTGGACAGAATGAATGGGGAAATTTCGCACTACGAAGTCCACAGTACGCTAGACAACTTGCCAACCTACGTTCGATTACCGATCACAAGATCCGACAAACCTTTTACACCATTCGAAGCCTGTGGTGGCCCGTTTCAGTTTCGTCGCGTAGCCCTCGGTATCACAAGCGGTGTAGAGTGTTTTCAGAGAACTGATAACAATATCATTAAGTCTGAAAAGCTGAAAAGCACGTATGCCTAGACAGACAACGTGACCAAATATCACAATACCCAAGATGAACATCACCTCAACCTCCAATCATTTTTAAGAGCTACGAGGAAGTATGGAATCACACTCACCGATAAAAAAGCCGTCACTGTTTCAAAAGTTATCTGCCTCCTAGGTTATGAGGTTTCAAAGGGTATCATGAGGCCCGACCCTGAACACATGGAAGCAATCCATCAGTTGCCTCCTCCGCGTACTACCTCGAAAATGCGGAGCCTCAATGGCATGTTCGCACATTACGCCCATTAGATATGTTCGTTTTCTGACAAAATCAACAAACTGGCGCAGAACGAAACATTCACACTACCTGCTGACGTCGAATTGCCCTCGAGAACTTAAAGAACGAACTGGAAGATATTATCACAATAGATTATATCATCATCATCATCGACGGCACGACATCAATGTTTAACACCGATGCCTCACTGCCGTACAATTGATTTATTTGAAGGCCTTATTGTGGAGAATAAAGGTCGACGGAGAAGCGACTTAGTGCTAGTTTAATGCAATCATTCCGAGCTACCTACACCTCTAGATACTCGTTCAAGCAATCTAGGTAGAAACTGATAACAGGAACGCCATTGACATCGGTTAGGAGTCATGTCTCGCAGTATCTTCAACCAGGCGCAGTTGGGGTCACACGGTCCCCACCCTGGAAGGCGAGTAACACCGGAAACACCCAAACGCTTCACGTTCTCTGTCATACCCTTTTGCCAAGTCAAGGGATGACGACCCCTGTGCTTCTGCCACTCTGAGTTGGGCATTGGAAACAACACTTCCTTCGGCAACCGATGGTTCGGCTGACGCAATACATGGCTTAACCAACGCAGCTTCTGGTGCTGGGCACATTCTTCACTAGAAGTGCCAGTTGCACAACCGAAAATTCGCTTTCTAATGGCCTCATCACGGATTTGCGGGCGCCAACCCACGTGAGCTATGGTCCCAACACAGCGATTATCAAACACCTGAAACGTCTCGGTTGCGCCGCTCGGACAGGCCAAGTCCCACAGCCATACAACAAAACAGCCCGTACTGTAGTCTGATACACACATCCCTCGAGATTCAGTGATATAGCGCCTTGACGCCATAAGTGTTTCAAATTAGTAAACACAACCCGGGCCTTACAGATTCGTGCTTTAACCTCATCGGCCACACTACAATCAGAGTTAATAAAACTTCCAAGGTGAGTAAAACGCTCCGCAACTTGAGTCTCTCCCTGGATTATAATTGGCATGTTTCCCGACTGCATGTCCACGAGCATGATCTAACAACTTGTGGGTGCAAATGGCATACAAAAGGACGGCATGATTTCTGTCACTTCATCCAGAAACACCTGTGCCTTCTCCTGTTTGAAGACGAGAACGATATCGTACGCATCTTTCGGATCGACAAGGTTTCTGTCAGAGGATATTTGAAAACAGGGGTTCTGAAGACCTTCCAGCGTTCGTCTCATTATCTCATGGATCGCGAAATTTAATAAGAATCTAGAGAGTGGGCACCCCTGATGGACACAGCTTTGTGAATTAAAGCTTTTGGAGAGCTCACCGTATACTATCACACTTCAGGGAGTCTGAGAATACAAAGAACGTATTATGTTCAGTAACTTCTCGACATTCCTTGATGAACACGCGTGTCCAGGAGGACAGACCGGTCAACCGAGTGGAATACGCCTTGCAAACCCAGGAATACTAAAATTGTGGGTCGTTTGCACGCATGGCGTTGTTCTAGCACCTGAAGGAGTGTGAAGATCAATGCAATGCAACTCTTACCAGGCTGGAAACTCTTGGTGCTCTCGAGTCAGTGTTTCATGAGCCATTATTAGGCGACGAATCACAATCCGGCAGTCCAGTCTCGTTATAACAGGGGCCAAGCTGCTCTTTCTGTGGTTGCCATACTCACGTGTCCGGATGGGAAATCACCCGGACCAGAAGCTCGGTGGCGCTTGAGAGAACAGTCGTAAACCGTAGATGGTTCCACGTCTACTGTCTAGAGTTCTACGTCAACTGTGGTCTCCATATGTGTGGTAGCTGATGGCCATGAAAATTGTCCGGAATATTTGGCCCATCCGTCGAGGCTTTCTTCTTTATTTGAGATGGTCACTCCTTTCCGATCCTTGATGCTTTTGCTCACAGGTGATTTCCGAGGACCAGACGCAGGATCAACTGACAAATCTCTGGACATTACCTGACTTTCTGAGGCTCTTCCATTCCCTTGGCTTTGTGTGTCCATCCCACTTTATGGTTGGCTCGCACGCTCACTTTTACTTGATGTCCGATAATTGGTTGCACCAAGTTATGTTCGGGATCGGCTTGGATATTTCTTCGATATTTAAGCAGCACCACCGTTCGGTCTGATATCTAGCGCCTGAGTGCGTTTGGTTGTACTGTGCCACAAGCGAAATTCCCAGCACTATGCAATGCATTGTGGCAATCTCGTCCCAATATGAGTTCACATCTGATGGTGGAGCATTTAGAAGGGACTCTAGAAGACGATTCCAGTAAATTCGTCTAATATCCGGTTCTACCAGTCTCTCAGTCGCCAAGCGATTTGTCCGCACCATTCCCCGTCTTGGAAAACGTAGGGAGAAGCGACTCCGGGCGAGTGCGTGGTCGGAATTTACAAATGTGTTTCAAAACGAACGGCAGCCAGTTACTGATCCGCGCCATCGGTAACTGATGGTTTGTGCCCGGCTGGCCGTTGGAGGACACAATGTGGCCAGACGACTTGGGCCGTTTCGGAAGTTAATAGTACATAAAAAACAGCCTGCGATCACCACACAACTGAAACAATCGTTCCCCACTGCCCGTACGTACCGAGTCCAATACACATCGACTTCCTAATTGAGTCTCAGATACACTAAGCCTGCCCACTGGCGCATTCATATCTCCGGCAACCACCACAATGTCTGAGCTTTTAGGTGGCCGCATCAGAGCATGTAAAGCCTGTGTCTGAGACGTCGGTGCTACAGTGAGATGGAGGGTAAGCAGACACGCTTGTGAGACTCCTTCACAGACGTTGCCAGACGAACCGCACAAAGGCGGCTATCAACAGTCAAACAAGGGTACTTCCGCCCGGTGATTTGGGACGATACCGACCCCAACACATCCCGCCGCAGCAGCCTCCGGATCACCATATGTGCGCAGCCGGAAATGAGTGGACCTGACCTAAAGCTGCCACCTTGACGTGGTGGTCGGGCTACACTGGCTGGAACTTCGTTCCACAAGGTGCAACCATGCCAGGAAGGCCAAAGGGAAGCAGCCAGACCAAGAGCAGCGAGACCCCGTACTATGAGTAATCGTGCCACCACACC
>NW_008751818.1:633999-648871 GCF_000715545.1 Opisthorchis viverrini
TTTGACCATCGATGTCTTCAGAGCATTGCCCGAATCTGGTTGGAACACCGGATCAGCAATGCTGAAGTACGTCGAATGGTATTCGGGAGAAATAACTCAGTCTCGATAAATGAACTGATCACACTGCACAGGTTGCGCTGGCTTGGCCACTGGGGTATGCCACTCGACCGGCTTCCTGGAAGGGCTCTTTTCGCACAACCACGTGAAGGGTGGAAGAGAGCCAGAGGCGGTCAAAAAATGACTTGGAATCGAAGTATGAAAGCCATTAGCAGCAAACTCAGCTACGCTGGTCACTGCCGTCTTCCTGGATGGGGACCTCGAGACGGACCACATCAATGGCTAGAGACATTGTCAGACATGGCTCAGTCGCGCCCCCAATGGTGCTTGTGCATCCAAGGTATTGCCTTTAATGTATAGCTCATTTCCAACCCCCCCTACTTGACGGCCCACTGACAGTGCTGGATTTATGCACCAATTTGTCATCTCCCGCCTGCAATGCGCAGCTACCTCCCCCTCCCCCAATCATCGGTGAATGATGATGATGATGATGGAAGTGAGTGGAGAGTGATGGACCGGTTATCTCAACCACTGTAGCTTCGAGTCGAATGTGAGAGCAAGAGCAACTTGTTGTCCTACTTACTTCAGAGTGCGGATATTGAAGGCGGCCAGATAGACTGGGCGTCGAGGCTTGAAGATTGATTTTGGGATACCTGAGGATGTCGGTGGCAAGTGACGAGCAGATATTGAACGCAAAAGCAAAGAAAGACGAGCGAAGCCATCAGTCCTAAGTGCTGAGCCTACAAGGAGAGAGTTATTAATGGGGTGTCAAGAGGGGGGAGAAAAAGTACGTGAAATAGAAAGAAGGGGTGTCAGCAGTAACCTATCTCCGATTACCCGCCCTGCTGTATGCAGCAAGTGAGGCGACACGGCTGATGGCACCACGCGACGGCCGATGTGGCATGAGAGTATTGTTAGTTGTGAATGCCATGGTTGTACATGGGCCGGGATACTGTAAGGGCACCAACACCTAGACAGCGGGACGATTAGGGACCTCAACTAAAGGCTTTGGCTCGAGAGCCTAACCACAAAGCAGCAGTGTTTGGAGGTAAATGCAAAAGCATTAGCATTTCTACGGAACAAGTCACCAAATGTTCTAACTGCCAAACTGGAGGACCAGCAGACTGTGCTTGTCAGACCCTCAGCCATTGACCAACCTTGTATGAGAGACTGCGTACACCTCCAGTAAGGCTCCCTGGGTCCCTGAAGTGCCCAAGTCTTCATACCTCAGAAAGGTCCAGTCTCTTCGTGAAGGAAAACATATTAAAACGAGCCTTTGACATATGGGACGGATGCCTCAGGCACTGTTATAGCCGCATCCCTCAGCCAAAACTATCCACCGGTAGCCTTTTTTCTCGAGGATACTCAATTCCAAAGAGAATCATTCTGCCACTAAGAAGGAAGCCTAAGCTATCGTCCAATCCATCAGGAAACGGTGGAAATATCTACTAGGAAGGCGCTTCAATTTGATCACCGATCAGCATTCGGTCACATTTCTGTACGGCGGCGGACAGAAGAGTAGAGTGAAGAATGACAAAATGGTGATGGGGGGTTGAGCCATCCCAGTAAAACTATGATGTTGTTTTCCGACCTGTCAAGGAAAATCATTTCACCAGCACCTTGTTGCGCAATATTGTTGAGCAACTTTCAACTTAAGGAACTCCGTGACTCAATCCATCATCCAGGAATCACTCGTACGTTTGATTCTGTGCGTTGCAAGAGCTTCCCCTACTCCGTCGACGATATCCGGCATGTTGCTTCCTCCTGCAACGTTTGGAAAGCTGAAGCCAATATTCTGGAAATCCTCTGGTAGACCCATTAAAGTAACACAACCTTTTGAACGCTTGGGTTTGGATTTTAACAGTCCCCTACCATCTAATACAGGCAATCGCTAATTGCAATATTTGACGAGTTCTCCAGATTCCCATTTGCATTCGCGTTTGAGGATACAACCTCAGCAACTGTGATTGACTCTCACACAAATTTTATGTTTGTTCAGAATGCCAACCTATAACCATTCCGACAGAGGCTCATCGTTCATGTCGCCCGAGATCAAAAGCTTTCTCCTGAAGTAAGGTGCTGCAACGAGTCACACAGCAGCTTGTAATTCAGTGTAACGGTCAGGTCGAGCGTCTTAACGGCACCCTCTGGAAAACAATAAGCCTAACATTGAAAAATGTCAATCCGCCATCATCTCATTGGTACTTTCTGATGCTCAAAAGAGCCTTCGGTCAATGTTACTTACGATCATGAACTGTACTCCACACGAACATTTATTCCGATAAGCACCTCACACAACCTTTGAAGTCCTGTTATTATTTTTGTTGACCACCCTTGGTCCACCGTGTTGCAGCGAGGCGATAGGTCACTCAAGTAGCAACCGCTAGTAAAGGGAGTCGTACTCCTGAACTACACCCCACACTGTGCTCACATTGCCCACCAGAAGAGTCGAACCCGTATCCTTCGCCGTCTGGCCTTAGGTATTCAGAATACAACCGACGACGTTCTCAATCTGCCCGAATGGAATATGGGGTGCCGAAAACCCAGATGCGACTGAGACGGCTGGAAGTCAGTGCGATAGCTCTCAGCATCGTAACCCTTCTTGGCACTGACCTCCAAAGACCAACCGAGATAACCTGGAATTCTGGAACAGTGACGCGTCCATCTTTACGGTTTGAGAAACAGAGAAACCTGATTTAGTACATCATCTCCCCCTACCTACGTCAGCGCATACGTGCTCATTCAAACGGAGCCGGGGTGGATGTCATGACTGGTGCAAACTATTATTATAATCACCTTACATACTCGTACTGGATCTTTTTATGTGCGTTTTAACTCATCCTCGCTTGTTTAGGAAAAAATAGTTCAGCTGTAGCACCCTTTCGATGCCTGCCATGCTACCAGAAGGAAGTACGAGGGCTGGGATACTGCCAGGTCGCCCAAGCCTAGACAGGGGAAGTCGAGAGGCAAAAGTCGGATTCGAACCATGGACCTTCCGGTCAGTAAATTCGCGTTTCAAATACTTGGTCCATCTCGCTTGTTTAGACAAGTAAGACGTTGCTTATCCCCGATAACTCGGACTCCTCTAACTCGGACGTATAGAAAACGTCTCAGGGGCACTTGCGGCTGCCCGTGCGTTTTGATTCCAATCCAAGAGAACCACCTATTTGAGCCTAAGAAGCGCACTCGTATCTCCTGCAACCACTAGACATGAGCTTTTAGCTCGCAGCAATCGTGTGCTCCATGCGTGATAAAAAATGTACATGAAGGTACTGGAATCCGCTGGGATGTGGGTAGATGAACAGGCAATGATTGTCGGCGCGTTCACGGGATACTCCCACAGACGTTACCAAACGAATCACACAGCGAGCGAGGTGGCATTTGTCGACCCGATTCAGTTCACTGGTTAGTGTTTCCATACTTCGTTGTCTACCTCCCGGTCGCTTCTAATCAGCACATGGCTGGGCGAAAAGAGCTTTTTAAGGCGGTACTTCGGCATACAGACTACATGTCCTAACCAACGTAACCTATGATGCGTTAGTGATTCATTTATCGTGGGAGAATTATTTCCTAAAACCATCGAGAGTGCCTCAGCATTGTACCAACCAGACCCGACTAATGATTCGGAGACGCTGATGACGAAACATCGGCATATTTCGCATGTCCTCTGCGTGAAAATACTACGTCTCTGATCCATAAAGCAGCATGGGTCACACTGCCAGTGCACATTGCCCTTGACAAACAAAATAACGTACTCTCCGCGCCATGGGTGTTGGAAGTTAGCAAAATCAAAACGTTCAAGAAGTAATCTCATCTCCAACTAGTCCAACAGGACTTACACAGCTACCCAAGTAAACAAATTCATCTGTCTGTAAGCATGAGGTTTAGGTTTGGTCCCACCCAGTCTTGTAGCAGCTGTTTGCACTTCGCAGGTGTGATGCACATGCCAAGCCGTGAGGCAGGGATATTTAGGTTAGTTTAAATGGCTTCCGTGTTTGATGAGTCCGGACCAACGTGCTAGGCGGGATTCCAAACCCATTCTGCTTTACCGCTCGCAGTTAGGCGCCTGCTACCGCCGAGAAGACCGTCGCGCACAAGATTGGCTAAAAGTTTGGGTCATTTGCCAGTCCGACATCAGGTTGCCCTCTGATTGATCGAAAACCTGAACCCAACAGCCAATCATGACCCAGTTTTGCTGAATGCCGATTACAAATGCCCCATCCAGAAGGCGTGGGAAATACCGGAGTGTTGTCGTGACATACACGTTATGTACGACGCGCTTACAAATGGACCTGGCTTTTGGTGTTGCTATACGTTGTGCGCATTTGGTGATTGTTTTTGACGGGAGCGCTAGATTTGAAGCTTCAGACCGAGAGCCATGCTGAGGAAGTGAATCGCATTACACAAGGAAAACAACATCGTCCGCATACTCAGTGACTGTAGGGAAAGGCTCCGGAGTCTTTCGGCCTCGAATTTTCAGAGGTAGGCATAGGAGTTGCAACCAGAACAGCAACAACAGATTTGAAGAGGGAAGCCTTGTCTTACATGACTGGACGCTGTGAACTCAGGGACGGCTTTCTTTTCACTCGTGCCCGTCCAAAGAAGTTTGCATACAGTACCCCCATTATAACTCATGGAATGGACATATTTGTTCGCCACACAACCTCAAAGGTTCTGACGATTGACATGGTCCAAAGCAGCTTTGAGATCGAGAAAAACGATCACAGTGGGGCATTCGAAAGAGTGGCACTGTCGCAGAACTTACCAAAGGGAATTATGTGGCTTGTTCCTCTTTGGCCAAGGCAAAACCGGTTTGATACTCATGAACCTGGTTCTCCCGATAATCGATTACCTACGCAAAATGGTCCCAAAGTGCACCTTAGACGCCACTGCTACCAAGCAGATGCCGCAATGGCCCCTGCATGGCTTACTTGCGTCATTTTTAAAGATTGAGATGATCATCGAGGGGTTTCATTTGACTCATATTCTCTCTATGTTCCAGTTTTTCTGAAGAAGGATCACCACACATTTCACTAGGATCAGCCACCTTCCTCCAAGAGTGCCGGGTGCAGATTGTTTTGGCCACGTGCCTTATCGTATTTGAGGACTCGTAACCCACGCTGAATTTCCGACGTTGAAAGCGAGACGGTGTCAATGATCCATTCAAACACTGCGTTCTTCGAGAGATTGTGTTAGAGGAGGTCTTAGAGGTTGTTAGGGGTTTCTAGCCCGTCGATCAGGACCATTTTTTGAATGAATTATCATTCTCGAATATCGTTCCGCCGGCGTTGCCTTTCTTCTGGTCTGTTGTCACGACTAGCTGAAATGGCACCTAACTGGTTTCTACGGCGAAGAACTTCTTCATCCCCTGTCCGGGCGATCTACTGACGTTCTGCTCTTCCTCAAGCTCCTGCTTATCTGACGTTGGAAGATCTCAGTGAACCGTCATAGATGGCAGTTTTCCTGGCGGCATTTTGGTGGCCATACGATTAGCTAATCCACACAGTAACAAGTTTTCATTTATTGAAGTCGGATGTCCTAAACCGATCCTGCTGATTGTACTGAATCGTGGGCGCTCGTTTACATGTCACGCCCAAACTGAGCCTGCCATACTGCTCAGCAAGGGCAGACAGAGATTATATGACATGGTTGTGCTGTCAGGACAGGCATACTGAGCTTCTGCGTGAATATATAAGATGACTGAAGGGCCAGTTATGGTCATTCACTTGTACCCACTACGCTGGGTGTTGCTTCTAAGCCGCGCTCAGTAAACTCCGTTAAAACACCTTCTATCCGAAACGCGTGGTATCGATGGTGGGCTTGGGGACGCGTCGATCTCTGTGCATGTGCTTTTCATGTCTGGACACAACCTGACAGTAAGCTGTAAGCATAGGTTCTTCAACCTGATTTTATTCAACCTCGAATTATTCTTTTTGATCCATGCGACGGTGTGTTTGCATCAGCTTGAGCTACTAAAACGTGTTGGAGCTGCTCTGCTTTGCCACCTGTAATAAAGAGGGCAAGGAAGTGGTATTCTGTCCGCACAAGGGCGTGATCACAGTTCAGAAGGAATGGCAATTTTTAATTGAGATTCCCCATCTGTAACTCATTATCACATGATCCAAATGAGTCCATGAACGTCTTGCGATAGGTGACCTTCAAGTACCTCGATGTGAGCATTTGTTCTGAAAGTTCGCTCCCACCAGGAACCACAGATGATAAGCACACAATCAGAACAACCGCACCCCATTTCCTTAAGGCTGAGCCTAAACTCTAAGTCTACCAGCCAACGGCGCTTCTCCCGGGCAAGGTAGTTCAACCGTAGAATGAAATGTGAAACATATGGGCACGTCGAAAGAGGCCTGAAAAGAACGACCGAGACAAAAAGCACACCGGCAGAGGAGAATCAATGTTTTAGCGAAAAATCCTCTTGTCCTTGAAGGCTGCAACGTGGATCAGAACATTTGCCCATGGCAAGAGAATATTTTGGTTCCTGGCTCGAGATAGCCAATGGCTGGGGTGACGGTTTACACACTGGAATTTCCGCGATCCGACCGCCTCATCTTAACTGCTCTTGTCTTGGTCTGAAAAAAATGCAAATTCAAGCTCTCGTGCCTCCTTCCGTTTTCATGGGAGCCAAGTATCGGAAGGTCGCCTAGGTGAACAATTTCTCTAATTTGTTTTACTCTTATGACAACGGCGAGGGAAGATGGGCCAATAACGCTGCACCGTGCAATGGATGCGGACGCGATGTGGTGGAGAAACGGTGAGGGAAGAGTTTCAGGGACGAATGGCACTCTCTGGATGCCCCAGTCGAAGGAACCTGTTCGGTTGGGCACCCCATCTTCAACATTTGACATAAAAGCCCGCATCTGGCTTCTGGCTCAAAAGTCTGAACCACATGGCTGCGATTTTATGGATGCGTTGCTGGAATTTCTCCGGAGCCAGTGACTCATAAGACTGATAAACTTGGTTGCAGGTAGCTAAGTAGGTCCAAGGGCGTATGACTTAAAACACTGCTGTCTCATTCCAATTTCAACTGCTGACATCAGGTGACTTGCTGTCAGCATTTTGGCCGTACCGAATAATGCGCCGTCCGTCACGGTCAAACGTTGGGCGAATAAAGCATGTGCGTTTTAGGGTCGACTTTCACAAACCAGTCCTTCCTCGGGATAAGACATCACCGTCACTCCCTTAACTATGGACATGTTGGTCGCCTGAAGAAAGAGGCCTTACCCCTCCACACTCTCATCACAGAGGACAGTACCAATTTACCACCATACAACCTCGTATTACGATTTCCAGCGGTACTTGGACTCAGTGTTCTTCGTCGGACTACTCACCACTGATTTTCCTACCATGGCTTAGCCTTTTGGAGCTTAGTTTCAGCTGTTAGATAAAATGTGCTTCCGTATCCGGAGAATGATTCCAACGTGCCTGTGGTCATGGCGACCGAGTCAGCTTCAGGTATTGCAGTTACTCGCGATCAGTGGAACATATATCTGCCAGTCCTTATGGATGGGCTTAAGAAAATGCTGCAGTGAAACAGGTGAAGGGGACATGAAATACTAAGTGAAAGAAAAGCTGGATGCGTTAATGGCAATCAGCTTCCGCTTGCTCTCTCCGTTGCACATAGCAAGTAGACCGACTCGACCAATGGCATGAAGAGACGGAAAATGTGGCATGAGATTGTTTGCAGATATGCAATTCATGGTGGCTTTCAGTAGGGATACTGTCAGGGTTTTACACCTAGATAGTGGGATGATCAGGTTCCTTAAGCAAAGCCGTTAGCTTAAAGAAATAGGCGCGTGGCAGGGACGGTTAATGTACAACAATCAGAGCTCCTTACATGTGCGAGTGCGCTTGAGTCGAAGGGATCCGAACACAGTTACCAATCACCCCATTAAGGAAAGCTTTTTCATCTCGTCTTTGTCCGGAAATATATAAGCTGCTAGACTACTCTCCTTGTTAAACATCATTCAAACGGTGATCTATGGACAGATTTCACGAACTGCGCTGCATTGTGGAACTAGTTGTGACCCGCATTTCTCGGCTATTTCACTGCTGGTAGTAACAGGTTTGGTGTAGGTTTTCGAGCTTTCTCGGTCAGTTTACAGATTGAAGGATGAGAGTTCTGTGCAAACAACATTCGCGGAGCACTAGCAGAAGCATTTACACCCTTCGAAGCGAAATTCATAGTTGGATGATTACAGCTCATGAATCTGCGCGATGTCCAATTTAAACGGATTTTGATCCTCTTATTTGTCTGCTTCTCGTTTCACTAACCGAGAACAACTACCGACCCTGGGGACCCCGTATATGTCTGTCCTCTTTAGATCAAATTAATCGGATAAACGTAGCACATATGTTATCTAGAAATTTCACATTTCTCCCGTTTTGCTCAATGTCAGTGGTCCTTTGAATGCCGGCGACTTTCAATTACTTGTAGTTCATTTATTTGCCTTCAAGATTTGTTTAGTTCACCGGAATATTCTGCTGTTCCCTTGGTGCATGTTTGAGCAGGTCAAAAAACTGTCACTTCTTTCTCATGAGTTTTGATGCCACGATGTAACGTCGTCCTCGGCAGTATTTCTCACACGGGCTGCCTAATTAATTTGACCAGACATCGAGAAAGTTAGTTGGCAGCTCCGGAATAGCCCTTAGCATTTTCTCGCTTTTGGATCATGGTTGCAAAACTGTAATTTATTTCGGCGATATTGTCGCCGACAATTACACTCATGTTGCAGCCGTAAAGCTTACGTACCCTAAACAATGTTGGAGCTGCCCACATTGGAGAAATATAACAGTAGAACTACATGTAGTTCAACACAACCTGCAGCCAGATAGCTCTTTGTGGGTCTAGATTATTTGGAATTGCGTTTATGTGAAATACAACTAGTTGCACGTAGCGGGAATTAGGCGTATGCTATTTAAGTTGGAAAAGCCTGCAGCAAAAAAACATGATATTTATTTGACACAGTATCCGCGAAATTCGAGTGCGGGCCGCTGCAACTAGGTATTTTCCGGCTGATGGTTACTTGACGGATGGTTGGACTCAGACTGTAATCTGGTTTGGCATACGTGATTCTACGTGAAGTTCTCCGTCAACAACGAAATATCCAACATGTGGATAAAATCCCTGCCTGCGATGGCCTGATGAGGCGCGCGGAGAACTACGCCCTAAAGCTATCTCTAGAAGAAACAGGGAATTTATACTATAAAAATGGTGCGATCGCACCTTCTTCCGGCAGCTCATTGAAAATGACCTAGTTCTGGTTATGACGAGGTACCACAATGCTTTTCGAGAAGCATTCGTGTTATGCGTGTGGCCTAAAAGATATGGTAACGCCGGTGGCTTTTCGGGAGCTCAACGGGCGTTTTCGGGTGACGAAATTCAGAAATTAGTAAGTATCGGTGGTTGGCGGTGTCCATCGGGTTCTAGTTTATGGCGAAGCCCGAGCGTCCTCATCATTATAAGCACCACACCGACATTACACACTGGGCTTACCCGACCTAGAATCATGGGGAGGAACGTCTTAGTAAACAGAGGAAGAAGTCCTATTTTGTATGGGAAATTATTTGAGGATTTGATGTATGCGTCTCTGGAGGTTGTTAAATGGCCACACTTGATCGTTGTGTAAATAAGGTGTCCTTTAAGAATTCCACCTTGCCACAAACACCTGCTACATCAACAGATAAACTCCAACTTTGGTCTACGAAGTAACGAAATGCGCGGAACGTGGATTGGCTGTGTTACAAGTGTAACAAGGCTCTCTGCCACATGCAATCGACTCCACGTGGACCCAAGCCAGAGAGGGGCAAAGATCATACTGCATAAACCGTTACTGTAGCTAGTTTTGTCCTGGGTTGCCATGTCATGGCTATTGTCCACGGACTTTTGTTCATCAAGAGTTTGAAAGGGGTTACAACAGCACATTGTGTAGATGGTGGTTAGAAACACAAAACGCGAGTTAACATTCATGACTTGATAGGTTTAATTTCCTGTCTTGACGAATTGGATTACTTAAGAAGTTCTCGCTAACATACCGGTAGCCTGCATCATATCTGCATCAGCTCACTTCTTCTGTGCTGAAGAGTAAAGTTCAAAGACTTTCAAGGTCTTGAACTGTATGGTTCAACTCTTACAGCCGTAGAGCAAGGCGACACTGTTAGTCGCTATGAAAACATGGTCTTCAGTTCCCGTGAACTTGGTTTCTGATGCCATGAATGATGCAATCTGAAAAACGTTGCACGACTCTTGTGTTTACTTACTGACATAGTATAGCCACAACGTGTAGAGACGCGAGCAGATTAATCGATCGACAGGAACAGGTTGTTCTGAATTAGCGAGATGACGAAAAATTATGGAGTGTGCCTTTGTGCTTTAAAAGTGCAAGCAGACTCAGAAAGCACGTATCAAACTCGATCCCGTGTTTGGAACTGCTTCAGACAAAAAAAATAATCATCAAAAATATGTGCGATCAACACATTCTAAGTTAACAAATCTCTACCCAGATATGATTTCAGCAGCACTGTTCACTGTCCTCCGGATAATGCACTTTCTTGTGACGTCTATAACCCAATCAAACAGGGAGAAAAGAGAACGCTGACGAACTTCCCACTGTACAGGATCTTTGCTACGCACACAGGGTTATAAAACCGTAGAGTGCGAACAACTTTTATCCAAATAAGTTTGCATCTTTCTCTTTCCGAGAACACATAGACGAGATAATCTATCCATTTAACCAAAGGCACTAATACCTGTGGAGTACATAGTTGCTGGCCTTCAAGACACGCGGCTCTGTTCGGGCAAACTTCACTTATCAGGCCTCTGGCTTTCGCATTTAACGTCGGCCAAGGGATTGGCTGAAACCAAAATCACTGTTCTATTGTGGAGTTCATTGGCCTAAAGAGCGGTGTTGGTTTGCACAACGAGCTGCGTCCCTCACTTTCTTTTAAGTTTAGTCCTAAGTTGTATACTTTTGTGCGGTTAAGCACTTGAAATGCAGATACGTGATGATGCTCCAAGAAATGTCCTCTAAATATCCATCCCGTGCAGGCCACAGCTGCTTAAATTTTGTCGCCATCACCAGTTTGTCTTGGCTTCTGTATGTATATGATACCTTGATGTTTGTGGCTGATGAAATTTTCAGTCGCTATTGGAAGTTGGCTTGGGAAAATAACGGGAAATGTCTACTTCAGCGTGCGCACAATGGCTAGGGTGATAATTTTCACCCGCTGCCAAACGTCTAGGTTAGTCTACACCACCATAATAGAGGCCAACCAGCAAAACAGTGACAACCGTATAAAAGTGCGACAACAAAAATGGTCTACTTAGACCACACGAGCATAACTCAAATGATCAAAAGGGACTCACGCGTGAGACAGTTACGCGCGCATAAATTTGGTCATAAATGGCCAGTTTACCTCAACACCAAATGGGTGATGTGAAAGTGAAAAGAAAACGCCATTTCGATTCGACGTACATGTGGGAAGGGACAGAAGAAACGTGCAGAATTTTAACTGGCAAGGTAATGGACAATACACCCTTACTAAAAATTTCTTTACCCCATCTTTGCTGCTTAAGCTTCTTGTGACACTAATCACTTCGTGAACTTTTCAAGGCCAAGCATGCATAGCAATGGTTTCAATTTCCAGGTTCAGTGGACCGACTCCGTCAGGAATACACCCGTACTTGCTGCTTTGTTTCTCACTTTTCTCTCCTCTGCGAGTTTTAACTAATTATCACGTGGTTAACACGTCCCCTAAGTTTTGCGTTCCTCCCCCTTCTTCTGTGTTTTGAAATCTTCGAAATGTAACGGTCTGATAATGCCTCATACTGACAGGCATACGTCGGTCGTACTTTTCTCCCTGACTGTACGATAGCACTCATGCCTGGCGGTATACCGCAGCCGGTTTCTAATATACGTTATTGTCAACAATGAAACATGTTCAGCAATTTCGACAGAGAATCATTCATTTTCTACACCGATGCTTTGTTAGTTTTTACGCAATTTATTAGAGCCCTAACTACTAAAACATTATTTTATTATCGGATAGCCGTGGTAATATAACCTGTCTGCTACGATTTTTCCGAGGTAACTGCTCATTCCAGGTAACAACTACCACCAAGACCATTAGGGATATTTTCTGGAATCCGCGACTCTTGAAAAACTTGGCCAAGCATGAGGGAATCACGTGACAGCAAACCAGATGCTGCGGTGATCGGCTGCTATAAATAGTTTCTGGGCCTTTTGCAACCACATTCATACCACTCGTAGGCGATCGCTTACAATATAGGCTGTGCACCGAAAGCGGTGTTTTTGCGACTGAGATGCCACTTGGTATATAAAACACGCGAACAAAAAAACACCGAACTTCTTTGTGCAAGGCACAGTCTTTGATCCAGTACTGCCTTAACACGGAAAACCGGATTTTAAGTTGTATTGTCGCAGATTGCTTCAATTCTGACCCACACAAAGTATAGTTCTAGGGCAGTGATGGTCAAATATCTGAAGGCGTTTCAGCGTCGCCAACTGCATTGATAGTTTTTTACGTCATCATCCGAGAGAAATGGCGATTGCGGTGCCCTGAGAAATATCTCGTGATGCCAGACACTAGGCGATTTCATCACCTCAGGTCAATACAAAAGCGATCAAAATGCTGGATATTCATTAATTGGCTATACCTGCTACGCGTGGTCAGAGATTACCAAAATTCCAACGCAGTAACACGGGGACCAACCAGATTAAAAGAAATAGTCATACGGGAAGTTTGCGGAAGCCACCGCCGGGATTTGAAGCATACAAAGGGGGTGAGGAAGAAATGTGATAAGGACAGTGGCTTCTGGTGAGTGCCTAAAGGCATCAGATGAGGCGGGTCCAGTGGAAAAAGATAACCCAAAGGCGATGGCAGAAAGTTGAATTAACCTACGAAAGTGTGGTTTTTGTTGGCTGACCTATCCGCCAAGGACCAGATGGGATGGCCGCTATAGTATTAGGTCACCGCAAACCATTACTAGTGGGCACATACTGGGCGTGTATGCAGTATATTCAGACAGCGATGCAAGAGACCACAATTGGTGGTAATATTTGTTTCGTGCTTACACTGAGTGTCAATCTATCAGGAGGCGCAATGCCGGGGCAAGAATAGTCGCGTAATTTTGAGGTGGGGATTTGGCCGGATGGACGACTAGCGAGGAGGCTAGCCTTTGGGCTAGTTGGTGAGGATATGTGTCATATCATGAAGTGGGCTTATGGTGGTGGAACCCCAACTAAGACGGAGGTAGCAACGCATCGCCAGAGTATGCCATGTATTTTTTCTTAAATCAGCGGAAAAGACAGCTGTCTTTTGCTTGTATTTTGTGCTGTTGCCAGATGAATATCAACCTCGACAAATCCAAACCAGTCACAGACATGCATCAACGGTGTGCTTTTGTGGAATTCCTGAATTGAGGGCCGGGTTCAGAATCATCAGCGATCCACGATGGGCTAAAGGGGTGGTGTGCATATGAATCATACGAACACCGTGGTGAAAAGTAGTAGTAGGTCGTAATTCCCGCAGGGCTCACCCTTAGAATATCTAGAAGTACAAGCTAGTAATGCAGGAGAAGGTGCGCCGGTTTATATCTAGAATAGTGAATGGATTTTTAGCTGATTTTTAATGAACTGCTGAGAAGTGAATTTTCGAGGGGACCAGACATCTAGACCCTTTTTGGCATCTCTTCCCGTAACGCCGTTTGGCCCATTCTTAACATGTACGCAAAATTTATCAGCTAGAATCATTTCGAGTGACATGTGACAGTACCTCTAACCATTCAGGGGAAGGTGCGAGTTCAAAAGCCACTGTTTGCAGCGTCTGCATCCGGTTGGGTAGCACTGGCGTTTGAGCCTTAGAATTTCAAGTCGTCGTTTTTTATATTTTTCTTCATCATTAAACATCACTTTATCCGATATCTCCCGCCACTCACTGGACTCTACTGATCTCACCCAAATCTCTCATTTCCCTGAGGTTGAGTCTTCGGCAGTGGCTGTTCTGAACGTTCCACCTGACTGTCGATCATTCTGCCTTGTCTCCAGTTTGTGCTCACGTGTGCCCCAAACTTGACTGGAATTATTTGTGGCTCTACACAAAAGCCAGTCCTCTCATCTGACCCAAATCCAGCTGCCATAGGAACGCGCATTTTATCCGACTTACGCAACATTTTCGTCAATTATGTGGTTGCCATGAATTTGTGATGCATCTGTGCAATGATGGTATGACGCTATCGTATCCAGTCTGATGGCATTCCTTCAAATATCCGTGACTCTGCATCGGCCTGACTTCATCAGTGTCTTTTAGCCTGCCTAATCCAGATCTAGCTACCACGAAATGCGTATTTTCTCTCCGATTGGGGCACCCCTGACCACTGGTAAGGGACAGCCAACAAACCGATGTATGCCGGTGCAGGGATATCAGGGCACTGCCATAAGCAGTTTAATGGCATTCCCGCAACCATTTTCTTCAGCATCTTGACTGCAACCTCTCGCTCATTCGAGCCTGCAATTGAAACTACGGGCAAGTTTTTCATCTGGCCCCAAATGCATCCGGACAAGTTCATTCGCCCGAGTAAACTTTCATTCTGATGTAAACAACCTGGATTTCTGTTTCAACTTTGGTTCGCCTCTTCCACAAATTTCATTCCGCATACATTGTCCGTTTAGCCCTATGAATTTGCACCTTTTCTTCATCGGATCCGTCCTTTACACCTGATTTCCCTGCAACAGTGGTACCAGTGAGTTTACTCAATCTCAGAATAAACCATATTTTCCAGACA
>NW_008751818.1:648990-659234 GCF_000715545.1 Opisthorchis viverrini
CAAATCTCTCATTTCCCTGAGGTTGAGTCTTCGGCAGTGGCTGTTCTGAACGTCCCACCTGACTGTCGTTCATTCTGCCTTGTCTCCAGTTTGTGCTCACGTGTGCCACAAACTTGACTGGAATTATTTGTGGCTCTACACAAAAGCCAGTCCTCTCATCTGACTCAAATCCAGCTGCCATAGGAACGCGCATTTTATCCGACTTACGCAACATTTTCGTCAATTATGTGGTTGCCATGAATTTGTGATGCATCTGTGCAATGATGGTATGACGCTATCGTATCCAGTCTGATGGCATTCCTTCAAATATCCGTGACTCTGCATCGGCCTGACTTCATCAGTGTCAACCTTTTAGCCTAATCCAGATCTAGCTACCACGAAATGCGTATTTTCTCTCCGATTGGGGCACCCCTGACCACTGGTAAGGGACAGCCAACAAACCGATGTATGCCGGTGCAGGGATATCAGGGCACTGCCATAAGCAGTTTAATGGCATTCCCGCAACCATTTTCTTCAGCATCTTGACTGCAACCTCTCGCTCATTCGAGCCTGCAATTGAAACTACGGGCAAGTTTTTCATCTGGCCCCAAATGCATCCGGACAAGTTCATTCGCCCGAGTAAACTTTCATTCTGATGTAAACAACCTGGATTTCTGTTTCAACTTTGGCTTGCCTCTTCCACAAATTTCATTCCGCATACATTGTCCGTTTAGCCCTATGAATTTGCACCTTTTCTTCATCGGATCCGTCCTTTACACCTGATTTTCCTGCAACAGTGGTACCAGTGAGTTTGCTCAATCTCAGAATAAACCATATTTTCCAGACAAAACTCGTCATTTGCTTCCGTTTCGAATTATCCCATCTGCACCTCCATTTTTGCTCGTTGTTACTCTGGCCATTTACTCAACTGCCCAAGGTTACTCATGGCAAGCAATGTTTCTAACATTTAGTTCATGTCAGCCAGCTTAATCTTTGAACAGAGCAGACCCCGTGCCCATCTTCCAAGTCTTTTTGGTTCCCTCAATTCAAATGACTTTTCATGCAAAAAGAATGCTTCGTTGGTTGGAGCTTTCATCCCTTTATGTTGTTGTTTGCCGTATTCAGGTTGTAGCGATCCAATCATGCCACAATTGGCATGTTCCCTCCGGGTTGAGAAATAAATTTATCATTATTATTGCGCACCGCCCATGACACTGTCCATTTTCCAAAACCACTTTACCCACAGTCCCCGCTGGTCACGCATTCATTCTGACCACAGACTTGTGCTCATGCCCAACGGCATTCCACCCACGAGTTGGGAACGAATATTACTATTATTCTATTCCTACTCCTGACTCTCCCCCTTTCCCGCTCGCAATCAAATTGCTACTGCAAACGAATTGTTAACCGGTCTTAACCACATCTTAGGCGCGTTCATTCTAACCGAATGAACCTTTCATTTGGATTTTATCATCCCAGTTTGTCATTTCCACAGGCTAAACGACTTTGTTAAAGGTGCTCGTTCGGCTAGGGGCATTAGCAATATAACTCCCTGGCAAATATCCTTTACACATGATTTCCCTCCAGCAGCGACACTAGCGTAAACAAAATTTCCAGGACAAGACTTCCGATATCTTGATCACTTCGTCTCTACATACGTGCGACCCTGAACAGGTTCTCGACCGCCCAAGTTCACTCATGGTCAGCAGCGGTTTTTCGGCTTCAGTTCAAATCAACCAACTGCATTATTGTACTGGTCGTACCTAATGACACATTACTGTGGCTTTCTTGTTGCCGAAATCTATGATGCTCATCGCGCAATAAGCACGCTTCTTTGGCTTCGCTTTTCTTCTCGTTTGTTGTTGCCTTTCACTTTCAGACTTTAACAGCCGGACCATGTTTTGATTGGCACGTTTCCCACAAGCTGAGGGAATAAACCCTCTACTATGCTTTCGATATAACATCTGAAAGATATTTGACGTAGGTCAGAAACAAAGGTGGTCACAAACAGAGAAGTAACGAATCCAATTGGAGGCCGGCGCCGGAGAAGAATAAAGCGGGCCCACTTCCGCTCCGGCAGGAATACCCTAATCCAGCGTAGAATTTCTCCTTGAATCCCGTGAGACTCAAAGTTGTTTAGAAGCGATGCTAGCGGGAATTAATATAAGCTTGTGGGGGAGTAAAAAAATGTAGCCTCCGTTATGAGACCCCAGTCCTTAGCTTCGGTTAAGCTGTCCATAAATACGAGCCTGTTCATCACGAAAAGCGGTTTGGGGGATTCACGTTGCACACGGAATAATATGCTGTTTGTGATAATGTGATTTAGGATGACCGAGAAGGTGGGGGCGCACAGTGCTGATTATGGAGAGAATGGTTGCTGGCACGACATCAGACTGGGTATGGCAGTGACTCACCATAATTACACTGGTATACCTCGGCGTCCGGGTGGCCCTGTAACGGGCGTCATTACTCGGGTGATCGGATGACGGATGTGCAATTCAGTGAGAAGCAGGATGCCATGTTGACAATAGGGTTTACACAGGCGGAACAGTTAATATCGAGTCATAGGCGACTTTGGTTCAGCTAAATATCCGTAAACACGGCAAGTGAGGACCAGACGGAATGGATAGCCACCTTTCCGGGCTCTCGGAGTGGGTGCTGTCGAAGACAGACGCCTGACAAGAGAAAAGGACCGGATGAAGTGGTTAGGGCCTTAAAAGTTTTTTGAAAAGTTCCAGGGAAAGTGAGCTCTAATGATAGAAACGCCCGTCAAACCCTACTATGCCCGGTGGAATTATGGCTACCCTCAATCGAATTTGAACAGAAGTAGATTTATCTGATCATGCTAGCGACAAGGGACTAGTAAGCCTCCTAGATATGGTGTGGGATCAAAACGGAAAACTGTAAGGTATGTTTCTGATTGACAAGCAGCGTAATGAAATAGCCATTCACGAGACCAACGACGGTGACGAAACTGGGGCCTCGCACTCTGAAGTGAGCGTCAGTCCATTACTTGGCCTAGCGCATTGGCGACTGTGGCCACGCAGGTTTGGTAAGATGCTTGTCAAACCAATGTTTCAACGAGCGACCCGGCCAACCTTAGTCACTTTTGAAGAAGTGATTGCAATGTGAGTTTAGCAGTCATTGATTTGGCTCCGTTTCGGACCTGTTACTAGCCCAGCTATTTACCAGGTAACTTGTACATCGTTCTGGCCTGGTCACAGCCTATTTCTTATTAAACCAAAGGCAGTCAGAATTTCGCATAACTAGATCGCAGTTTATATCGAAAAATAGTCTCACTTATGATGTGCAATGGATGAAACTCCTGTATGGCTCCACAAAATATTAGACGCACACAGCATTGAGAAGCGTCTCTGTTGGACAGGGCAGTTCGTAGCAACGCTTCGTCACCGTTCGGCTGTAGCGCACGTGAAATGGATATCTTTATTCTATTCCGAGTACGTCAAAGTTAGCTGCCGCTTCATTAATCCATACGCGATCTGCCTTTTCTAGCGGCCGTTTGTGCTGTTTGCTTTTTGAACTGACAGCCCAACAGTCTCCCCGACATGGAAAAATGTCCGGTAGCTGGAGTGGTTCGTTGTTGTACGAGCCGATTGGTGGGGGGCCACCTTTCAGGTCTGGTAGCATGCACGTGGGATGAAGACCGTGTGTGGCGATTGGGTACGCCCTGCAGGGAGGAACGACCTGTTGCCCCGTGTGCCAAGGTGCGTTGTAATACCCACCACCTATCCAGTACCACGAGTAAATCGCCCACTGGCGGTGGTTCTAAGCCTGGCGAATAATTCGTGAAATCCGCAGAGGGGTCCTGTTGTCGCCCGTTTGTAGCCGATGGGTGCGACATTTCCTAATTGACACTTATCTGGCAACACCACGCACTATAGTTGGTGATGAAACTGACCATTTATCCGCTAAAATATTTGGAAAATATGCATACACGTGGATTCGTTCTACCTCTGTAGATCTCCGTTGCTAGCCCGCTTGTCACAGGATCACACACTCCCAGTCCAATCATTACAAACATAGCGTCCATTAGGAAGCCGTCTAGAAACCGGAGTTTATCTGTGCAGTTGTGGCACAGCACTGCCATACACGGTTTGCTGGAACGCCCGCAAATATTACCCCCGTATTCTAGGTTGTGCCTGCAACTATTAACAAATTCTCCACCAGGCTAAACCTATCTCTCCACCAAGTTTGTTTTAATCAGCTGAGACATTAGTTTCAATCTAATTATTTCGGTGTATTTTCACTTTATGATCACACAAAGTCAATCATTTTCTGTGAAGTTCACGCGTCCCGTGCGTTAGGACAAACTCACACTACGAGACAATTTTCACACCCGACTGCGCTTCGACAGTGACTCTGGTGTTTTTGTGCAGTTGCAGCGTCTGCCGTGATTCCGATAATTGTGCTACCATTTACCCGGATCGCGAATTTCTCTACCGTTATTTTTACATACGGTTCTTGCAATGTTGGCTACGTGGCGTCAGCAGTGATTTTAGTTTTGGGTTCAAATTGAACTCCTTGATTACTGCAACATAGTCGTTTCATCAAATCCGTTATTCTGGCTCCTCATTACCCGCAAATTTTAGCTTTTTATCACTTGACTCCGGGAAGAGGAATTGCTGAGTGGATTCGGCGTTGCAAGACCCAAAATGAAACGAAAGTTTTGACAACCTTGCTTATCGAAGTAAGCCACGAATTTCACAGTAATGCCTTAAGGTTACTCCATGCAATTCATGGAGGGAGGACCGTCCCCTTTATGTATTTAATAGCGTTGTCAGATGACTGACACAACGAAATACCAACTCTAAGCCAGAGGCTGCAGACCGCGGTGCAAAGTATTAAACAATATTATTTTTGGGCTATGGGTTAACAAAGAATTCTAACAGCTTCACATTATTTCGCGGCCGAATGGGGAGAGCCGGGCTAGTCATTTCGAATAAGGAAACAGCTTGAAAATTTTCTTACCGTGTCCCCGCCGTGTGTTTGCTGGGTCAGCGGTAAAAAAACCTGCTTGTCAAGCTTTGTTCAAACAGGGGATAAGTAAGAATTAGGTCCCCTCGGAGGCGATGGTACTCCAGGGGACAAGATCATGCATCGCGAGGCGCGTTTCGTAGTCCACGGATTTGAGGCCGGCTTCAACCAGCGCCGCTGCAAAGGGTTCGCCTGATTCGACGCGCTGGCGCTCCATCCAGGAGGCCTTTGAAACGTTAAAGTCACCTACCTGCAGGAGATGTGCCTACCTACTGTTGAACTGATGTTGAAACCAGGCAGAGACTCTTATCACTGAGTTTCCTCAGAGAGAGTAAATTTGCGTGTGCGATGTCGGTAACCAGGAGAGTATTACGGATCGATCGAGTATGGAAACTTGGCTTTGTTTTAGTCTGTATTAGTTGAGGCTAAGAATAAAATATCAGTCGACACTAAACAGGGCTGACAGAGTGATCCAGGAATGTGACTCAGTCTAAATAAACTGGGCATATTTCGTCTGCTTAGAGAACACGAAGTTCGAAAGTTAAAAAGACGATGGAGGCAAACGAGGCGGGCGTATAAGCATAAAATGACAATTGTCGGGCTCTTTCTGTAGCGGACCCGCATTTCATGAAGAGTTACCCGGACGTAAAACTACTGACTAGGGTTGGGGCAGGACAGTAATAAGTGACCATGAACGGTCTGGAGGTAGCCTCTTCAACATTGTGATATTGGTTTAGGGACTTAATAATGCACTTGCTAGAATAAAATCACCAGGAAATTAAGATGTTATTGTCGCTTGAGGCCTCTTCCGAGGAATGTATGTAGCTTAAGCTGCGGCACAAAAGTGTTCGACCTCCTCGATAGAAAAGTGGGACCCGTGGATTGATTGAATACTCACATGAATAATGAAAGTGGGGTATGGATGGGGATACCGCTCCATTGTTTGGAATCCAGGCAAAAGAAAGAGTTGTGGGGAAGGAAACTTCGAGTTGTGAAGATGGGGAAAACTCAGCTACAGACTTTATATGGCCGGCGAGAAGATAGTTCAGTGTGATAGCTGGCGATCCAAGCTAGTTGGTAGCTCGGGCCATGTTGGTTTAACCTTATACCCTTCAGTCACACTGGATTTACTATAAGTGGAAAAAGCCATATCCGTCTGGCTCAGTCACTTTTTTGCTATTCCCCATGACCTCCACCTGAAAAATGAGTATCCTCTTGCAGGAACTGGTACTAACACGTCTCCCGAGTAACTGAATATTACAAACAACTCCAAGCGCCTTTCACCTATGTCCTCTGTTACCCGTCAACCCGTGTGATATTTATTACTTCTTCCTTTTTCCACTTCAACCCTTCAGTCCGGCTGTGGCTGACTCACTACTTTGCCTGAAGAGCAATGACGACTCACTCGATGGACTCATATTTTTTCCTTCATGCTGCCAAAAATACACTGAAAATACTCCTGCGCCAGTCACAACTACTTAAACAAACTCAGCTGGTTCAACGGATCCCGCACACGTGGTAAATACACGAAGTCCTCATTCTAGAACCACAGCCATCATGCCCGTGTCAGTTGTTCACCAAATCTCCGCTTTCTTCACCGAAGCGTGCAAACTAGACAATCGCTTTCCATTGGGTCTGTGGCAAAAATCTAACCTGCAAACTACATCGGAGTGCTATTCATTCATGATCCAGGTCCAAACATATTTCCCACGATGGCCACCCGGCTCTATATAGTACAAATACCGCCCGGTTTGGCAAGCATGAAGGCCGTTCACACCAAGACAAGCTTCCCACGATGGCCACCCGGCTCTATATAGTACAAATACCGCCCAGCTTGGCAAGCATGAAGGCCGTTCACACTCTCCAAGACAAGCTAGATTACCCGTTTCCATCTAAAGCAATGTTTCTGCGAGATAAAATTGCTTCTTTCCAGCCAAGCTTGCGTAGGTTTCATGGTCCCACTTTTGATGTGTTTAGTTTGTCCTACTACCTCAGTAGTTCTTGATGGTCTCATTTTCGCTACGCATATCTCCCGCGGTTTAAAACTTCAATTACTATTTTTAACTTCCCTAGTGATACTGCTTCCATCATCCGTGTCCAGTTTTTCTCAACCGCCACTGCATGCTATATTTCCCACGTGTCGCGCGTGCTTCTCCTCGCCGATGCCCCTATGTTCACCGCACTCATATCGTACAAAACTTGTCAGACCCTACCTGTTTTGGACCGTACTCAGTTCTATAAATGGGTTATACCGGTTACATAAATTGTATATTTTTCATTCATATTTTTGTGATGTAGCACTCATAAGGTTGCTGAAAACCCGTCGACAGCCCACGATCGGCTTTGCTCTTTTTGGGGCTCATCAGGTAGGCGCAGTCCCCGGGTTTACGTCAACCTTATAATAATAATGTTTATTTCCCAGCTTGTGGGTGGCATACCTTCGGGCATGATCATGTGTTTACAGTCAGAATGGGGCATGTGATGGGGGGTTTGCGGCTAGCGGGGATTCCGCGAAAAGGAGACAACGTTATGAACAGTGAGGAGTATTCGATGAAATAATGATAACAGGTTTCTTTCGCAACTTGTAAGGAACAGTGGGCATGAGGTCCGACTAACTCAAAGACTCAGTCGGTTGGCATAAACTAAAACTGGAAAACCACTGCTGGCCACGAGTGACCTTGGGCGGTTGGGTAAACGGCCGGAGTGGGGGTGGAGATGAGATAATTCGAATTGGGAGAACATGGCAAGTTTAGTCTCAAAAATACGGTGCAATCTGAGAACAAGCAGACTCACTGGTTGCACTGTTGTAGGAAAGTTAAGTGTTGGGGTTAGATTGGATGAAGACAAAAGGGTGGTTGGGTTCGAACGAGAAGTCCAACAAGTTGGAATGAATGTCGTGGTGGTGGTTGGGCTTAATGAATCGCATCGGCAAGTGGGCTCGTTTGGGAGGAGGAATGGGACAGTTGCGGTTGTGCTATCAAACTGAGTATGGCAGTGCCGTGCCATCATTGGCCTGACATGCTTCAGTTTTTGGACAGCCCTGTGATGGACGTCGCATTTGAGATCATTCAGCTGGGGTGTGTAGTTCGCTGGGCAGCGGTATTCATTTCAGCCTGGTCAGGGGGACAAGGTGGAACGAAGCCAACATGGGATTGTAGGGTTTTTTGTGGTCCGTCTGGCGATCCCGGAGTTGTAGATCATAGTCCAGGTGGAGTGGGTATCAGCTAACCAGGTCGTCCAAAATGGGTGCTTCCGAAGCTCAAAGCTTGGGGAGATGATGGGATGGGAGGAGATTCGCAAATCATGGCGAATTTGTGGGGATACAAAATGGGATAATATGCATTAATACACACAGGGGGAAAAACTTAACGCCTGCTGCAAGTAGGGTGATGACAAGTGATTATATGGAGTAGGAAATAGATAAAATTGTACTTTGGAAGCTAGAGACCAAGGGTTGAATTTGCTAACATGGCAAGGGGTCTAGTGAAGGTCGATAAAATCGCGTAGGGGGTTGGTATGGGAATCAGATGCATAAAGGCTGGCGGAAGTGAACTTCTAAAATAGCTGGCTGATCTGGTGTTTATTGCATGAGTTGGGTTATACCAGGAGAGGAAGTGTGTGCAAGAGAAATAGTTGCTAGTCCCCGAAGCACTGCTATCAGCTCTAATCTGTAGATGGTGCATGGCAAGTATCCACCACTGGTCAGTGTCTATCAATGGGAGCGGTGAGTAGACGTATTCTCTGTTTGGATGACGAAATGGGTTTTGGTGCGGTGTAGCATCTGTTGTGACGAAGGCAGATACAGCTATGCTCGCGATGAAGGCCATGGGCACTTGCAGAGTATCTTTGGGGTATCCCAAGTAAACTTCTTTTGTTTTATTGTTTTTTTTCACAGATGAGAGGCCAGTTTATTGTCAGATACATAACTCAACCGAAACAAGCCCAACACCAGCAACAAACAGAACTCAACAACACCTTTTTTGGTATCCTGAATTTAAAGGCCATACTCAGAACCACCGGCGATGGGCAATGTACCCGTGCTACTGGAGGGGTGGCGGGTATACGAACGCACCATGGTCCAACGTAACAGGGCGACCCTCCCTGCAGGGCGTACCCGTCCACCACACGGGGTGGTGGACCAGATCTGCTAGGTGGAAAACCATCCAAGCAGCCATAAGTGCGGTTTGTGCATTAATAAATACTCCAGCTACCATTCTTTTGGTCGGGGAAAAGTAAGGCCAGTAGGGACAGCTCAGTCAATTCGAACAGGCAAACAGCATACAGACGCTGGTAGAGGCAAGTCGCGGAGGAGAATTGAAATGGCGGTCGTCAATGAGACGGTGGGACTGGAATTTTGATACTCGTGGCGATTGCACCATGGCTGAACGGCCTCGGAGCGTTGGTATGGGCTGCCATGCCGAGCAGAAGCGTTCCGCAATGTTGTGCGTGGGAGTGTTTCGTGGGGCTAATGGTCAAATGGATATATATATGAGCGCAGAATGCGCTGTGATAATGAGATGGAGAAAAAATCGACTTTGGTTTGGTCTTTATCTGTTAGAGTCAGGCTGTGACCACCAGCTACTAGACAGGGCTGATAGAGTAATCCGGGGTGGAGACTCGACTAGGACGAGGGACAAGTTGACTGGGTAGGAGAAAACAACCAGGCCAGTAACACGGCATAATAAGAATTAGTAGGCTATTAAGCCGTGCAGTTATTTGGGGAAGAACAAGCTAATGTTGGTCTGCTTCTTGTGAGTAGAGTTTGGACAAGAACAATAGACGCTAGACAGAGTTTATAGAGTGATCCGGTGTGTGAACTAGTCTAGTACGAGGTATAAGTTGGTATGGGGAAAAGGGGAAAAAGAATCAAGTTGGCATTTAATTTCTTTGTTAGCTTAAAGCGGGTCAAGAGGATAGGAAGATGTGAGAGCAGAATCCTTTACTTGACTACTAACTGTGACGTCGCTGAACTCAAATGAGCGCTGGACCTGATTCGTAGAGGAGGTCAGAGGGAATTCGAGTATTATGTAGGACAGCAGCGGTTTCACTGGCAAGGATTTTGTCCACAGACTGAGAAAAACTAAGGTAATGCGTGGTGCTTCGCAGTTGTTCAGGAAAGCTGTTCCAGATGCGAGCGTAATAAACTAGAAAGAACTAGTGGCGTAGGTTTGTACGAGCTGGGGGACGCACTAAGAGGTTGCGGGAGTTACGGAGTCTATAGCGAGGTTGTGAGTTTATACTTGGTCTAGCCTCTGCTATAAAAGCGTTCT
>NW_008751818.1:661068-665740 GCF_000715545.1 Opisthorchis viverrini
GACCACCAGCTACTAGACAGGGCTGATAGAGTAATCCGGGGTGGAGACTCGACTAGGACGAGGGACAAGTTGACTGGGTAGGAGAAAACAACCAGGCCAGTAACACGGCATAATAAGAATTAGTAGGCTATTAAGCCGTGCAGTTATTTGGGGAAGAACAAGCTAATGTTGGTCTGCTTCTTGTGAGTAGAGTTTGGACAAGAACAATAGACGCTAGACAGAGTTTATAGAGTGATCCGGTGTGTGAACTAGTCTAGTACGAGGTATAAGTTGGTATGGGGAAAAGGGGAAAAAGAATCAAGTTGGCATTTAATTTCTTTGTTAGCTTAAAGCGGGTCAAGAGGATAGGAAGATGTGAGAGCAGAATCCTTTACTTGACTACTAACTGTGACGTCGCTGAACTCAAATGAGCGCTGGACCTGATTCGTAGAGGAGGTCAGAGGGAATTCGAGTATTATGTAGGACAGCAGCGGTTTCACTGGCAAGGATTTTGTCCACAGACTGAGAAAAACTAAGGTAATGCGTGGTGCTTCGCAGTTGTTCAGGAAAGCTGTTCCAGATGCGAGCGTAATAAACTAGAAAGAACTAGTGGCGTAGGTTTGTACGAGCTGGGGGACGCACTAAGAGGTTGCGGGAGTTACGGAGTCTATAGCGAGGTTGTGAGTTTATACTTGGTCTAGCCTCTGCTATAAAAGCGTTCTTATGCAGCAGACGGTGTAAGGGAGCTAGATTCAACTTTAACCGTCTAAGCCATAGTGGTTCGAGGCCTAGGATTTGACAGCGCTAGCGGTAAGAGAGGAGGTTTGACCGAGGAAAGAGCTTTTTCGTAAATGAGTGTAGGACACTTTCAAATGCGAGTCTGGAACTTTGGATTTAAAGGAAGGAGAATGCGGGACAGAATTCGACTATTGGTCGTACGTATAGCCTAAATATTGCAACCATCGTGTCTGGAAGGTGGCAGGAGCGCAGTGTTAAAGAGCTGAGCCTGCGTGCTCTTGCAACCTGGAATTGTACCTGGTGGGAAAACCTAAAAGTACAGGAGTATCGGAGGCGGAGGTCTTTGATCTCCATGGAATGGGCGATAGGACTTCCGTTAATTGTAAAAGCGCGTCAGTCGGGAGAGAGCAGCGGCGGGAAGTTATACAGGATTTTGCAGAGTAGAAGCTTAGGCCAGATTCGTTTGACCAGCGAGTCAGTGAATCTAAGTCTTGCTTAATCTGGTGAAAAGCAAGGGCCTTTTCAGAAGAGGGAAATTCGTACGCGATTTTTATATTGTCCGCGAAGAGGAAAGCCTTACCATGGGATATGGCGGCGAAGATATCATTGATGTGCAGTAAGAAAAGGATGGGGCCTAGCACGCTTCCTTGAATAACTCCGCTAGTGATCGGTAGTGGAGATGATTGTATTTTCCCAATTTGCGTTATTTGCCTCCTGTCTGATAATTAGGGGGCGAACCACTGAAATAAGGTTCCATTGATGCCCACGGTACTAAGTTTGTGAAGCAGGGAGGCGTGAGGTACCTGGTCGAAGGCTTTTTGGATGACCAGATAGACTGTTATAATGGAGTATCCAGAGTCGTAGGCTGTTGTGACGGTCTCAAAGAAGTGAAGCTGGCAGCCATTTACGGATCTTTGAGATAGAAATCCGTGCTGTCGCTCATCTATGGCGTTTCCAGCTAGGAGAAACCTGATTGACGGGCCTTTGACCAGACGTTCAAGGGTTCTCAGTAGGAGGGAGGTTTGGTTGACTCCTCTGTAGTTGGAAGGAGTTTGTCTACATCCGGATTTTAAATTCGGGTGGATTATATATTTCTTCCACTGGGAGGGGACGATTCCATAGTTTATAGATTGGGTGAAAAGATTTAATCCAAGGATTCCGATATCTTGGCCGCCCTATTTCGGGATACGGGGTGGAAGGCCGTCGACCCCTTGCACAACAGAGTCCTTAATCTTCAGAAGAAGGGAAGAAACGTCAACTAGGGAGATGGTTATGTTACTGATAGTCGGGTGGTTGTCCTGGCTGTTCACACTTCGGAGGTGAACAGCTGTGGGTATGGGTTTGGTGTTAGGAGTAAAGGGTGAGCAACAGCTGGCGAAATAAGCGTTCGAATGGTCTGCTATGTTGACAGGATCAGTGATGAGGCCACTGTCTGTAGAACGCAGAAAAGTAATTGAATGGCTGTTTAAAGTGCAACGCCTGCAGAGCAGTCGGCTGAGTAATTTGGATTGGAAGGGAGATCTGATAACGGGGTTCTGTTCTCGGCGTTCGAGAGATACCCGCAAGGATTCTCGGTCAGCAGAGAGTTTGTTGATGAGAATAAGCAGTGAGAAATCCTGAGATTTCCGATATTCTTTACTAGCCTGGTGTATTTCGGCATCCAAGGTTTTTAATAACCTATCGTGGCCAGGTTTGTTAGCGTAAAAATGCCTTACAGGAGAAACAAGGTGAAAAGCAGTCAGTATGTTTTGGTAAAAGATGTCACTGACGCGGTGTGTAGTTCTCGACAGGAAGAAGTCATCCCAATCTTGGGAAGCCAACGTGGACGAAAAAGCTTGTAAAATATCCGGTGAGAGATGAAACATGGATGGACTCAGAGGAGCAGCTTGGCCATAACTGACTACGTTGCAACAAACAACACAGTGGTCACTTCCTGGGAATTGTGGGCCAACTGCAGCTGTAGCAAATGGCCATCGTTGGAGAATATTAGATCCAGAGTATGTAGGTCGCGAGTGGGACTGCGTACAATTTGGGACCAGCCCTTCACACCAAGTTGCGCAAGCAGCGCGGTGTAACGGGTGGGGCCAATGGCAGAGGACCAGGAGATTTCCGGCGGGTTGAAGTCACCCAACAGAAGCTTAGATGAATGAGGAAGGGCATGCGCAGTAGAGGTGGTACGGGAAAGATCAGCAATAGAGGCGGGGGAGGGGGCAGGTGGTAAATAGATACAACCTATTAGTACAGGTCGCTTGGTCTGTTCTATGAATACACAAATGGTCTATGGAATCCCTTCCGGAGAATATTCGTCAAATGGGGTTGCACGAAGTTCTGAATTGGAATAGATGGCACAACCACCGCCCCTGGAGTTTTTCCTATCGCCCCTTGAGTTTTTCCTATCGGAGCGGTAAGCGTCATAGCCAGGGATTAAGATGGCCGAGTCAGGTGTTTCACCTGAGCCATGTTTCAGTCACACAGATAATACTCGGTTATGCAATGGCTCCAATCGCTCGGAAGTTATGGATTTTTGGCAGTGACAAACGGGCATTGAATAACATTATTGACAAGCTCATTGGCGAGCAGACGGTACTAAGTAGGAACTTTGTAACCTCACTTACGGTGGGGTTCGGCATTGGGGGGACTAGATACCTGGTGGTTAGGTTATATGAAACAGGATCCGGAGTCTGGGAGGGAGTATTCAGTACTGTTTGTAGATGGGTAAATCGTCGTTGGAATAGGATTGAAACCACTGCAGGAGGTACTGGGTCAGGCTCAGTATAGAGCACGGACTGATTTTGGGAGGAAGAGCCCCATGGACAAAGAGTAACAGGCTGGGTTGGGCAATCGTTTGTAATAATGTAATCTACGTAGTCAGGAAGTGGTACCCTGTGTGGTAGCTCGACAGAAACAGCGGGATGGAAAGGCAGGAGAAGTGTATAAGAGACAGGGAATGATAGGGTAAGACAGGGGCATCGAGAGGTCGGGTGGATCTGTTTTGTAGAGCCTTCAGCATCGAATCTTAGGAGGCAAAGGGAACGGAAAACAAAACTGGGCTGGTTGGAGGAGATGGAATAAGAGGTTTATGGTAAGAGATGCAAGGTGAGGAAAGAGGACATGGTGCGGTGAGGAAGTTAGTGGAATAATCAAACTCTCTGGGAGGGGTGAGCTCCGTTGGGAGTGAGCAGGAATCCTCTGCGTTGGCTGCAGTTGGAGGGGGTTTGGAGTAGGAAGTCGAGCTACAGCTAAAGGTCGTAGAGGTGTGGATGCACGTGGCTCCGGAGGAGGCGGAGGCTGTGGTGGAGTAGGTAGTTGCTGAAAAGGGATCCCGGGCATATAGTACGCAGGTTTCCAGAGGGGCGGAACTTGATAGGGTCTAGGATTACGTAACGGTAGTTGTGGTTTACAGACCCCGCCAGGGAACTGAGTTGCACGGTTAGATAGGCTACAGATTTGCTTATGAGGAATTACGGGTTTGGTCAGGTTTGTAGACGGACGAAGAACAGAAGCTCGGGGAGTTGGCAAAGGAGAAGGGGCTACGGTGCGAGGCTTGGACAGCAGGTGCTTGAGTCCAAGGAAGCGCTTTGCTGTAAAGACACGAAGTGTCATTAGGTCAGGAGGTCTAGAGTGAGAAGCTGTGCTGTCATTCCCCACCACAGCCTCATGTGTGGGCTGATTAGTTACCATATATCCTAAATCAGCAGTCGATCTCGTTGGCGTGGTGGAGGTCGGATACTCAAAGATAGGAATGCATGGCTCATGGTCACGAGCGTGGGGTACAGGACCTGGGCCAAACTGACAGCTTTGTGCGGCATTGTGGCGCTCGTCAGCGCAAGTACTGGTGGGTGACGATGCAACAGGTTCTGGTGACTTTTTGGTAAGCTGTCTTAGCATTCTTGTACGAGCAGCTCTAAGTTTCCAGGTATGGAATTTTTGGTAGATGAGAGAAGAGTCCGGGCTG
>NW_008751818.1:665987-668638 GCF_000715545.1 Opisthorchis viverrini
TTTTTCTAAGTTTGTAGGATCACATGTTGCATCAGGATTTAAGAGACATGCAATCGATTGTATGGTTCGAAAGGAAGACATTTCACTTTCCATATTGTGTAGACGGATTTGAGATTTTCTAGGTCTTTTAGGACCTGAGATTCTACTGGAAGTTGTGAGGGGAGGATGCTGCCAGGTTGCGGAAGCAAAGATATGTCGGTTAGAAATACTGAACAATCTGTGGTAGTCTGTGGTTCAGTTTTTGGCGGCCTCGATGGATGTGGGGGTTGGGAGCTGGGTCTTCTGGCTGCGAGCCGTCTCTTTGGATATACTGTGGAGATAGTTGATGGGGGTTCGGGGACTGGCAACCTCTTAGAGGAGGAAGACGGGAGCGGTGTCATAATGAAATACTTCGAAGTAGGTTGAGGAATAGTAGTGTAAACTTTGCGATCAGTGGCGTTTCCGGTCCGTACGAAAAATCGGTTGGTGAAAAAGGTGATATTCAGGAATAACTGAATTGGTGGGCAAATGGCCGCACGTCGTCAGGGACGATTATGCAGGAGAAGGTTAAACGCGTTAGGGACTGATACCTATTAATCCTACTGAAGAAGGGAGACCTGTTTAACCCTGTGACCGCAAATAATTAGGGATCCCTGGTGAAAAAATAGTTACCTAGTATAAAAAGTAGTTAAAAGCCTATGGGTGGGCTATAGTAAAAAAAACGTTTCTACAACACCTGACCTTGAGATGTTCTACTTGGAACTAAACTGCACGAAGTGAGCGAATATACACTCATTTGCAAACTAATTTGGTTTTTCAAGGGGCTCACCTGGAACCCAGCTGAATCTCTCGTTTGTGATGCTTTCGGGCAACTAAATGTTCTGCACCAGGCCACCTCATGTTTCATTTAGAGCCCGCCGTAGTTAGCAGAACATGGGGATCGTACTAAGAGCATGTTGCATTCGTTCGCATGCACCAATTAGGGGAAAACATCCTGCGCTGACAGCGATTTCATATTATTCATGCTTGTGTATGTCCATTTGTTGAAACATTTGGTGTTGATGGTGGACGACCCATATTGTCCATTGGATTTAGCTATCATACATAGCCGAGGCTCACATAATTTCTGACAGTTTCCATATTCCGCTAAGTGCATCCAGGAGTTATTGGCGAAATGCTTCCAGTTTGAGAATGTCTCCTACCAGGTAGGTATTAAATAAAGTAGGAGGCACTGAGCATCCCTTTTACACTCATTAGAGCCCAACAGCAGTGCATATCCTTAGCCATACCAACATTCGAACCCAAGTAATCCGAAATGCGGGATAAGTGTGGCTCCACTACTCCCCCATCGCACGCTGGAAGCATATAAATCTTCAGGTATAAACTGGAAAACAACTAATGTGAATGTGAAAGATAAAACTCCACAACACCTCACAGCAAGATCAAGGCGTCTCTGGCACTACTTGACTTGAATGCCCAAAGGGGTGGGTCAGTCAATCATTAAAACAATGTTATTTCACCGGCCCGTGAATTGAGGAAACAGGCGTACCAGTCAGATAATGCAAGCGTAAACATGTTCGCCGTTCGGACGTGAAAATTAAAATGTGTCCAGCACGCCGTGTTGGATTAGTGGTAATACGCTCACCTCGCGTGTCGGCTGTCCGGGACGGCCGTAGGATACGCGATGCAGGCGATCTCCAGTGGGGGAAAAATTTCAGACTGCTACCACTTTTCTTAATGGGGACTTATCGTGATAACAACTGCAGGATGGGAGGAGGGTTGTCCAACAGGGAGTGACGCAAAAGTGAATGATATAAATCCCACAACTGCACACATCAAGCTTTTAAACATGTTCCCTTGTGAAACCTGCGTTACCTCTCAATCAATTCCGCACCTCTCTGATTTAGCGTTATCGACGGAGATGCGTATTTGCCTCAACACGCTAAAACACAACATGTAATACACATCACAACGTCAACTTTGCAGGCAAAAATGTCCCCGCGAACTTCTACGAACCAGTTCATCTAATTTATCGGATAAGACGATTGAAACATTGAAAAATGATTCAGGTACCCAATGGAGTTGAATAAGTGCTGGAAAGTGCATAAAAGTTGTTTCAGATTTTAAAGACACTTAGTAAGTCTAGCCTTTAAAGTATCATTGGCCAAGGCTTACTAGTGAAATCTCTCGTCCACAACAGTCGGTGGCGTTGGAATTTTGGTCAAATGATTATACCTTTTTGAGTCTACCAAGAATGCGCGCTATCGGACTGCTGATCTCATTTCGTGTAACTAGAGGGTGCAATAACACTTCCAAGATAGTTATCCACGTTACACCTGCGAGGCAGTTCAGATAAATTTGGGATGATGTGATAATTAGAATAGTGGTAGGTACCTTAACTACCGAATGTACACGTAGTATAGAAGTCCGAATATGGACGAATGAATATTGTATATTCTCGTATGTTGCGGGCGTACTATTAATCGCATCGTAAAACAAAGGCATGTAAAAATACACTAAACGGAATGAATAGAATAGAGCCAATGTTCACTACATCCACCACACATTGAATGAGCGTGCGGGTATTTATAGTCTCTAATAGGTTGGAACCTTAAACGTTCAGATCTTATCAACGCCGGATTGTCGGGTTCAGTGTTTGTTTCATGCTCATC
>NW_008751818.1:670566-673181 GCF_000715545.1 Opisthorchis viverrini
TTATTGAAGGACCAGAATTCGATACAAGAAAATTACAATCAACAAAGTTACCACTGGAAACTTTGACTGGTATAGTACACGAACCAAGAAGCGGTAAAGCATGTCCAGTGATACCTCTAACAGATGTGTCTGTCGGTTTTAAAACAGCAGTAAGATAAAATGCTATAACATTTTGATAACATTGTGATGAAGAGAAAAAAATTCCGGACCCGCCAAATGTTTAAAACAGCAGTAAGATAAAATGCTATAACATTTTGATAACATTGTGATGAAGAGAAAAAAATTCCGGACCGCGACGCCAAATGTGATAATTAGAATAGTGGTAGGTATCTTAACTACCGAATGTACACGTAGTATAGAAGTCCGAATATGGACGAATGAATATTGTATATTCTCGTATGTCGCGGGCGTACTATTAATCGCACCGTAAAACAAAGGCATGTAAAAATACACTAAACAGAATGAATAGAATTGAGTCAATGTTCACCACAGATGATTTTCGGGTGTCCTTATTTGAGCAAGCCTGTCACCCAGCGCGAAGGATCTGGAGGAGGGCGCTTCGCCCTTTGGCCACATATGCCATTCAAGTGCCCGGAAACCGACGAACGAAAAGAACCTAACGGACCCTGGAAACTTGTACAAAAGCTTCCGTCCCGCGTACCAGTCCGTGGATGCATTGATCAGTGGCCCAACCTACATGGAGAATAACACACGGCGCCTTTGCAGGAATCTAGAAGAATCATTGGCAAAATTTTATGGGTTGTTTACAAAACATCACCGGCTTTAGCTGCAAAGGACAATTACAGTCTATCGGGTTTCGTTGACTACATTGGAAGATACCGCGATTAATGAAGAGAGCTGCTTTCCTGACAAGCTTGCATATGCAGTCACAAAGCGGAAATCAGTGGTTTGGCTACCGCAAAAAGCAAATTTACCAGGAGTGTATGACAAAGAAATAAAAACAATAACACTAGTTTGTGCATACAATAATAAAGAGGTCAGATGGAGCAGTCACTAAGAGTCATTCTTTTAAAAATAATCGTCGTTGGCTCAGGTCAGCGAATGAACAATAATCCCATCAAAGTTGTCCAGGTATCTTCTTCTGAACAGTTCTCATATACAGATTCTGAAGGTATTCTGAAATGTTATGATACCGGAGTTAGCACGTGACTCGCGAATGACCATTGTAAGCGCGTGAGAGATCAGGAGAATAGAATCGCGTGACGACATTTGTATTGCGTGGAATTCTACAAGTGCGCGTTTCTGTATTTCAGCGTATTCAAACAAAAAACAGTTATGCAATAGACAAAATACATAATGTTACGGTCGTAGCAAAAGAAAGATACAAAATACTACAGACACATGTTAGGCCAAAATGACCCATGGGTGCTGTTCCTCCTGTATGCAAACGGAGTCGGAACCCGATTATCTGGTCCAGACTGAGGGGAATACACTTATAACAGAATACCCACTATATTCTACTGCTAACCGACTTACCAAGTGAAACTGATTAGAAGGACTGAACTTCGAGGTCGTCCGCGAAATGCCTTCAGAGCTTGACCAATCAACTCCTAACAATTAACCTGTCTCTCAGCCGAGCCTCGGTTGCTTTTCCCGATCGGTCATGGCCACAGACGGATCTGGTGATAAGATCATAGTGTGTGACAATGGAACTGGGGTAGGAGTGTCAGAATATAAATACAAGAAAATTTCGGTTTTCAGTTCGTTAAATGTGGTTATGCCGGGTCAAACTTCCCTGAACATATATTCCCTTCGATGATTGGCCGCCCTATGCTTCGGGCTACTTCGAAAATCGGGAATGTTGAAGTGCAGGATATCATGATTGGGGATGAGGCGAGTGAACTTCGTCAGCTTCTGGAAATTTCGTACCCCATGGAGAATGGGATTGTCCGTAACTGGGATGATATGATACTCCTCTACGACTACATTTTTGGCCCAAAGAAGATGAATGTCGATCCCAAACATTCGAAGATCCTACTGACGGAACCGCCGCTGAACCCTCTAAAGAACAGGGAGAAGATGGTTGAAGTTATGTTCGAAAAATACGGGTTTAACGCTGTCTACATAGCCATCCAAGCGACTCTCACGTTATATGCGCAAGGTGAGCAATCAACTTTGTCTCTAACATTCATGATTACTGAGATTCTTGACCGGTTGAGTCGCAGACTCTAACTGCACTTGATTCGGCTTCACAACTTCACCCTGTTTGCGCCTAATTAACGCTTAGCGTATGAAGATACTGCGATGAGAACAGATGGTACAATGGGCCATAATACACTGTTATCTATCGTGAATCATCTCATCCAACCAAATTAGTGCCTGGGGGCAAAGCCCAAACGAGCATTCCACCCGCTCTTCAAGACCGGTTGACATCGGTGTCTGCAATGTTAGACCATTTGTTCAGCACACCAAGTAGCATTCTCTGCCCCATCCTGCTACAAATCCTTCCATTTTTACCCGGAATTCCTCGATTCACACAGATTGGGCTGCTGTCATTGCCGACGTACAGATGTTAGGATTTGATGTCTCACCCGTGGTGCTTCCAACCGTGGCGAAAGCTGTAGCTTTAATGCTCCAGTGAATGTCTGACACAT
>NW_008751818.1:674955-700375 GCF_000715545.1 Opisthorchis viverrini
AATCGTCGTTGGCTCAGGTCAGCGACTGAACAATAATCCCATTAAAGTTGTCCAGGTATCTTCTTCTGAACAGTTCTCATATACAGATTCTGAAGGTATTCTGAAATGTTATGATACCGGAGTTAGCACGTGACTCGCGAATGACCATTGTAAGCGCGAGAGAGATCAGGAGAATAGAATCGCGTGGAATTCTACAAGTGCGCGTTTTTGTATTTCAGCGTATTCAAACAAAAAACAGTTATGCAATAGACAAAATACATAATGTTACGGTCGTAGCAAAAGAAAGATACAAAATACTACAGACACATGTTAGGCTAAAATGACCCATGGGTGCTGTTCCTCCTGTAAAACGCAGTCGGAACCCGATTATCTGGTCCAGACTGAGGGGAATGCACTTATAACAGAATACCCATTATTATCTATCGCTAACCGACTTACTCAGTGAAACTAATTAGAAGGACTGAACTTCGAGGTCGTCCGCGAAATGCCTTCAGAGCTTGACCAATCAACTCCTAACAATTAACCTGTCTCTCAGCCGAGCCTCGGTTGCTTTTCCCGATCGGTCATGGCCACAGACGGATCTGGTGATAAGATCATAGTGTGTGACAATGGAACTGGGGTAGGAGTGTCAGAATATAAATACAAGAAAATTTCGGTTTTCAGTTCGTTAAATGTGGTTATGCCGGGTCAAACTTCCCTGAACATATATTCCCTTCGATGACTGGCCGCCCTATGCTTCGGGCTACTTCGAATATCGGGAATGTTGAAATGCGGGATATCATGATTGGGGATGAGGCGAGTGAACGTCGTTAGCTTCTGGAAATTTCATACCCCATGGAGAATTGGATTGTCCGTAACTGGGATGATATGATACTCCTCTACGACTACATTTTTGGCCCAAAGAAGATGAATGTCGATCCCAAACATTCGAAGATCCTACTGACGGAACCGCCGCTGAACCCTCTAAAGAACAGGGAGAAGATGGTTGAAGTTATGTTCGAAAAATACGGGTTTAACGCTGTCTACATAGCCATCCAAGCGACTCTCACGTTATATGCGCAAGGTGAGCAATCAACTTTGTCTCTAACATTCATGATTACTGAGATTCTTGACCGGTTGAGTCGCAGACTCTAACTGCACTTGATTCGGCTTCACAACTTCACCCTGTTTGCGCCTAATTAACGCTTAGCGTATGAAGATACTGCGATGAGAACAGATGGTACAATGGGCCATAATACACTGTTATCTATCGTGAATCATCTCATCCAACCAAATTAGTGCCTGGGGGCAAAGCCCAAACGAGCATTCCACCCGCTCTTCAAGACCGGTTGACATCGGTGTCTGCAATGTTAGACCATTTGTTCAGCACACCAAGTAGCATTCTCTGCCCCATCCTGCTACAAATCCTTCCATTTTTACCCGGAATTCCTCGATTCACACAGATTGGGCTGCTGTCATTGCCGACGTACAGATGTTAGGATTTGATGTCTCACCCGTGGTGCTTCCAACCGTGGCGAAAGCTGTAGCTTTAATGCTCCAGTGAATGTCTGACACATTGAAACATGCTCTGAATGTGGTCGGATTTTGGTTTAGGACAGGTTCATCAGAGGTCATCCAATGGCACTCAGCCTAAGTCCTTATCGGACGCTCTATATGAACGTGATTTTTTAAATGAGAAATTCTGTTATCTAATCGTATCTGTTGTCTGATGGTACTAACCCGAAGCGTGAATTTTTTGAGGACGAACTTCCGCCCCTTTCCGTCATTCCTCCAAGTTACCTACTCTTAACTCATTTCGAGTTTCAGTTTCGGGTGGTTACAAGCGAAACATGATTAGCATCTGCACACCTGATATGTCAACCTTGTTTGGTTCTGTTGACAACGCCAGTTTTTACGGTAGCTAATTAGTGGGGAATGTGCTTCTTGGATGTCGCCCTTCAGTTCAGTTGTGTGGTTCAGTCAATCTTCCGTTGTGTGGTTCAGTTAATCTTCCGTTGCTACTTCTATGACGCAAGCTATTCGATGTTTCAAAGTTTATCATGAAGGCTTCGTACTGAGCCAGTACTTATGGTCCCAAAGATGCGTCATCGCAGGCGATAGATGATGCTTTCAGCTTCTGTTGCGTAAGTTTATCTTTGTAGTTACTCTTTGTGATGACCTTTGGTGAGGCACCAAACTAAGTTTTCCTGATTTGGAAACTTACGCGTTTCGGTAAAAAATCCTGGCCCCCCGGGCAACATATTCAACATTCCAAACTAGCTGTTATTCCACTGCCAAGCTGCTATCTCAGCAGTCTTAATCATGTGAATCTTCACTGACTTGGGAGCGTACTAATGCAAGTTACTTTTTACGTCACATTTTCCTTCGACGGATGTTCATCACGGTTATCGTAATCATTTTTCACCACCAGTAACACAACTTTCCTGCTTGTTATTACGTCCGCCATAATACGGAATCATCGTCACCATGAATAGCATGACATCACTGTTCAACACGGATACTTCGCTGCCGTACAACAATGATTTATCCGAAGGCCTTATGGTAAAGAAAAAGGGTGGGTGAGGGAGCGGACCTAGTGCTGGCCAATGTCAATTATTCTGAGGTGCCTACACCTTCAGCCACATTCAGACAATCCAGTTAGGAGCTGACAACGCGAACGCCATTGACATCGATTGACAGTCGTCTTGCAGCATCTTCAACCAGGCGCATTTGGGGTCACGCGGTCCCCACCCTGAAAGGCGAGTAACATCAACTGCACCCAAACATTTCGTAATCTCTTCCATACACTGCCAGCTCAAAGGCTGGCTACCTCTAGTTATGTCCTTCTGAGTCGGGCATGGGGAGCAGCACTGTCTTCAACAAATGATTCGGCATACGCAATGCATGATTTAACCAACGCAGCTTCAGGTGCTGGACACGCTCTTCAGTGAAAGTGCCCGTTGCACAACCGAAAACTCGCTTTCTAATAATCCCATCATGGATTCGCCGGCGCCAACCCACGCGAGCTATGGCGACGACACAGCGTTTATCGAACACCTGAAGACGTCTCAGTTCCACTGTTGGGACAAGCCAAGTTTCGCAGCCATACAACAAAACAGTCCGTACCGTAGCCTGATACACATTCCTTGAGATTCAGGGATATAGCGCATTGACGCCAAAAGTGTTTCAAATTAACAAACACAACCTGGGCCTTGCACATTCATGCATCGACCTCATCAGTCACACTACAACCAGAGCTAATACAACTTCCAAGATGCGTAAAACGCTCCACAACTTGAGCGTCTCTCCCTGGATGGTACTTGGCTCGTTTCTTGACCGTATGTCACGGTCTCATCGGAGATTTAGTGTTTGGATGAGGTTTGCCGGGTTCTACTTCAAACAGACTTGGCAGCGCATTGGATATTTGTTTCCGGTGGCCGTTACTCTCTGACATTGGACCAGCCAGCAGGCGTTTGAGGAGCAGGTTTTGATAGGTGTGTGCTAAGATGACCACCGAATAGGTCAGTGCTAATCTTACCTACCTGGGCGTTCATGCCAGCAGCAACCACAGCGATGTCTGAGCTTTTAGCCTGTTGTAAAAGAGCATCCAGGTCATCATAGAAACTGTCTTTGGCAGATTCAAAACTAGTCACTTGTAGCGTAAGCAGACGCAACAGGTTGCGATGGACCTCGCCTTTTCAAGACTATCTCATACATGCTGCCAAATAAACCACGCAGAAGCGACCATCAACGGGTATCCAGTCAGTTAAAGGGACTTCTACTCAGTGGCTCGACACCACTCACCCAAGCATATCCAGCTGCGGCAACCAGATGTGTGCAGCGACAAGCTGGAAGAGGGCGACAGAACACTCAGTTCAATCAGTGGAAATGGAATACAGCGTACTAGCAAGATGCCACTAGTTGTCCTCCTTGCTTCAGTTTGCGTATACTAAGGGCAGTTGGGTTTGAAAATAGTCTTCGAAGTGTTTAGGTTTGTTGCTGAGGCCGGGTGTACAGAAGCTGAAGTTGGGTGTAATGCACAGCTAGCAAAGCAGTCAATCCCAGTAGTGGGACGTGCGAAGAAAAAAATCGCTCAGCTGTGGCACCCTTCCGGTGCCTAGCTGCCATGCTACCCGAAGGAAGCAGAAGGACTGGGATACTGCCAGATTGCCCAAGCCTAGACAAGGGAGGTCGAGGGGCAGAGGTCGGGTTCGAACCACGGACCTTCCGGTCGGTAAATTCGCACTCTAACCACTTGAGCCATCTCGCCCCCCATGTGCGCAGAGTGTTCAAATAGAGGTGGGGTATGGTAGAAGGGGGAACACGTGAAAGTGTAAGATGGGCCGCGTCAGCAGTAGCATGTGTTCGCTTATCTGCCCTGCTGTATGTGCCAATTATGGCGACCTGGCTGTGACGGTCGTTGTGGGCACGATAGTACTGTTAGTTATAAGAACCATGTTTGTACATGGGCTGGGATACTCTGAGGGCATATAGATCTATACGAGAGGACGGTTAGGGCTCTCAACCAGTGCCTTTGGCTTAAAAGCCTAGCGGGTAATCTAAGCACATTACCATTTTTATAGGTCACACATGTTCTAACTCCCAACCTGGGGAACCAGAAGACTATTTGGATAGACTTCCAGCCATTCATCATCCTGGTAGGAGAGGCTTTCTGTCGAGATGACACGGTCAGTACAGCCCAACGGGTCGCGGAGGTACACAAACCGTCACACAACGGTAAGGTCCAGTCTCTTCGTGGCGGATGTTGTACTGCAAATTGGAACCCTCTTTAGAGAATTTACATTCTCTTGTACCGGCGTTTGTATTTTCATTATTAATGACTATTTCAGTTCAGTGGTGCCTTCTGTTGTGTTTATGACTTTCATTCACGCCGACCGGCAATGGTGGAAGAAACCCTGCAATTATAGCGAGAGTGATAATCATTCAGCTGACAATGATGATGATGAACACCCTTCCGGTGCCTAGCTGTCATGCCACCCGAAGGAAGCACGAGGACTGGGATACTGGCAGGTTGCCCAAATCTAGAGAAGGGAAGTCGAGAGGCAGAGGTCGGGTTCGAGCCACGGACCTTCCGGCCAGTAAATTCGTGCTCTAACCACTTGAGCAATCTCGCTCCGTGGTGTGACGGTGATAGGTTAGCCTACTTCCACATGCTGTCTAATCTTTCTGAAAGGTCATGTTTACCTCTTTCTGAAGACAACGTCGTACTTCATATAACATTTTCCTCAAGAGGATTCCGGTGGGGATCTGACACATTATTTAGTTTTAAGTTGTTTCGTGCCCTCAGTTTTCCTTTGGCTCATAAATAGTTCACCTTTAGTAACCGAATTTCACTTTGAGGGTTATCATGAATAGCCTGATCATCATTGCCCTTTGCTATGTGAAACCCACTGGTTTCGTTTTTCGACACGTGCTACGCTCAGTTCTTTTCCAACGTCAAAAAGCCTCTACCAGTTTTCTTTCCCATCCGTTTTCTATACATAGGACTGATGACTGGTGTGGTTGTCGATTCTGGAGACGGAGTAACGCATGTTTGTCCTGTTTACGATGGTTTCTCCATGCCACGCCTGACCAAAAGATTGGATGTCGCTGGACGGGATATCACCCGGTATCTGATTAAGGTCAGAATTTTTCAGTGGTTAATCTGCTTTCGAAATATCCTTATATCTGATTGTTTTAAACATGAATGAAGTTACTAGTATGGATAGTTGACCTTCCCCTTACTGTAGACGTTGAGCGAAGACCATAGACGATAAATTTTGGCTCCAGCAAGGTCCCGTTTTGCGCCTATTTGTAAATCCCCAAACAACTTTGCGAGAATAAACACCAGTCACGCTTCTTAACTAAACTTATCAATATTTTATAGTCTTTTTTGCTTTCTTATGACAATTGTTTATTTAGAGAGCTGATTCGATTTTTCTGTTTTGGGATGCCTAACCGTATCGTCACCGAGGCATCTTCATCTTTTTGAGAGAACTTCTCTTTCGGTTTTGTCTCCACTCAACCAAAGTTATATCATTCTGCTGTGGCATGCTTCGGTGTCCAGTTACGATACTTGAGGTAGTTGGGTGATTAAAGTTCACCTCTGACTGTTCGGTCACTTCCATCTGGGACAACTTGTTGGTACCTCCTCTAGGTTGCATGTTGTTTAAATACAGACTAACTTGCGAAAAAAATTGGAACCGCAGGAAGTGAAAGGAGTAACCTCGATGCTTTGTGATAACCGATATTCCCCATAGACAGTAGGCTTTGGAGACGTTGCGTGCACTTGCTACCCTTCAACGGAGGTCTAGCAAACTGACGCCTGTTTATGGTTTCAGCAATACTTCCACACGCCATTTAATGGTAAACTGTAATCAGGTTTTCAGTCGTCTCCCGAGACAGCAGTACTGTTTTGGAAATGACTGTACAAATTTGTAAAGCACGTTCCAGGCTTTCGGAGATGTAAAAAATCGTTCAGCCGTAACATTCTTCCGGTGCCTAGATGCCATGACACTCAAAGGAAAGAAAAGGGCTAAAATACTTCGAGGTTGCCCAAGCCTAAACTAGAGAAGTCGAGATGCGTACGTCGGGTTTGAACTACGGATCTTTCGGTCAATGAATTCGCGCTCTAACCACTGAACCATCGGAGATATTGTACATGACATCGTCAAATTAAGATACTTATTGGAAGTTCTTTAACCAGCGAGAGGAACAGGACAACTTGCCAATATCTTAGCCCTCGTGCTTCCTTTGGGCAGTATGCCTGCCAGGCACCGAAAGGATGTTGTAGCTGAACGATTATTTATTATTATTATTATTATTATTATTATTATTATTATTAGAGGTCTGACAATCACAGTCCTAGTTTTACAGGTTTGGGGTTAGCACAAGTGCGGTAATCCGTTCTCCAATATCCAGATTGCTGTGGTAGTCTTGCGCAACATGTGCCTTGTGATAATCATTTTTGAGTCAAAGGATTTGGTTGAAGACCCTAATCGTCGTCCTGTCTAGGATTGGGCACCCTGATGGCATCCCAGCTCAGGTACAGATAAAGTGCCCAGAAATGTGGATTCATGCCACATCGGCTGTCACGTGGTGACCCCAGCCGGGTCCCCCTTATTCGTCGCATATGTGGGGCGGACAAGCGAAAGCATATGATCGTCGACACCCATCTGTATTCATTATTCTTTATTACGTCCCATTTCACCTCATTTGGTAATCATTCTTCCGTAGAGCCCAGCTGTAGGTACGCCAACTTGACACTCAGGTGAGGGACCAATTGCACACCACTTCATTAATCACACCCCGTTTTGCCGTCTCAATTGCAGCCTTCAATGTTCGGAACCTTAAATAATCTGGTCAAGGAACCGCTTTTGCGTACTCTATCTATAGACATTTGCGGCACTTTTGAAACTTGAATACAAGATCCAAACTCAGTAATTGAGCTTTCGCAACCCGCAACTGCGAAGTTAAGGTGATTCTTCAGCTACATTTGCTGGTTGTCCCGGTGTTGGTATAGCTTTCGGGCTTGATTGCTCGCTTGATTGGATGTCCACAGTGGCCTTTGTCCACTTCTGTAGGGACTCGAACCGGTCGAAATACTAACCAACCCTTCTTCCAAGTTCGTGCTTGTGCACCAAACAACTGCGTTTTTGACTCTCTTAGCGTCACTTTCTACCGAAAAATATCAATTTCTCACCTACCGTGACCAGCTCAGGTATGGTATTCTAGGGAATGTCGTACCATTTCCCAGCGTGTCGTCTATATGGAAGTGAAACAGCAAAGTGCTCTCCGCAAACTTATGAACACCGCCTATCTTGATGTTTTCAGTTTTGTGGTTTCAGCCAGTAAGACTAACTTAAACCAACCCTATTCAACGGAACTTTCGAGAGTCTCAGAAACAGGTTTCAGTAAGCTGGTTTTCATGGATGATAATAGACTTCTAGAGTAACGTTGTTTGTGATAGTAGACTCAAACAATAGAACTTCAGTCTCCACTTTTCCTCACAGATCCTATTCAATCCAGCTTCAATTATTCCCTAGTGAGTGTAAGCGGTCGCCTGTGCTAGGTGGGATTAGTTAAACTGACTGAAAACGATTCACAATAGCCTAAACTCTACGAGAATGACCGTTACTCACCGAAACGTAGCAGTATAACACTCTTAGAATGTGAATGTCTGAGTCGTGAATAGGTAAAAAAAACACGTTTTGTAACCAGGATGTTAGTGTCAATGGCGACCATCAGGATGAGGCGTAGGTAATCGCTGGCAGACTGTCAATCGGAATGACAGACAACGACAGACAATGCAAACAACGACCTGGCGAACGATTCGACGAAAGTTGTTTTCAATGAAACCCAGATGTTAAAAGGAATTGCGAAGCTATAACGAAGGTGGGAATTAGTCGATCGATTTGTGGGTCCCAACCACTAGTGACCGTCGGTGGTTTGCCGGCAGTATCAGTCTTAACTAGCTCAGCACTGAAAATATGAATGTGTGGATAACATCGTTGCTGAATGTCATAGTATTGAACTAGTTATCATGTGACTGTTTCGTTCCCACGTACGATTTCGATGTGCACATGCATTATAAAGGCCTGGCGCGGGACTTTCCAGTCTGTACTTTGCTAGTCATTTTACTCAGCTCTTACTAAGGAGGAAAACAAACGAAATACACTCATTTGCCAACAAATTAGGTTTTGCGAGAGACTCACAAGAAAAACAAAGTTGTGTCGGGCAGGCCTTGCTGGTTTGCACCCATGTGTACTTTCTAGCCTACGTGGACAAAATCATTTTCACAGCCGTAATCATAAGGTTAGATGATTTTACGCAATGCTGAGGTTGTTTCAGCGGGATTAGAATTCGCGGAGCAGCTGACAGACAACCTTCAACGGTTGTGAGTCACTCACTGGAGGAACTCTTAACAATGGTTAGTGATTTTGATGAATATTGATGACAATACAGTTGTTGTTTGAAAATGCATCTGCATTATCTACACCTACCTCTAACATTAAGCAAACACGCTTATTAACCTCTTTGATGTAAGATTCCCTACTGAAGCTTCGCGCACCAGCCGGTGGATGAACGTTTTCCAGAAATCATCCTGTACTTTGTAGACCAGAAATTCAGCGGAGGATTTTGTTTCGGATGTCTCTTCACCGTGGTCGCATAGTCAATCTAACTGTTGGTCTTTACCTACCTCATGGACCGTCTTTTATATAGATAGTCCCAACGGTTCAATGTTCCTTTATGATATACGATGAACAAGGGGGGATTAAAAACCTTCACTCCTCGATTTGTGTTCTATGGAATCTTCGGATTCTCCTATGTGCTTCACATAGTTAAAATTAAATGAAGTCAAATTGGCCAGTCGTGGCACAGTTCCGGTAAAGGGCCCCTGCATCCCTAAGGAAAGACAGAGAATGAATCGTAATGCTTACCGAAGCAGGGGTGGGTTCGAACCTCGGCCTCTAGGTCAGCAGCTTGCGCTCCAAACAATCCGGGGTCAAATTTGATTTTGCTGTCCATTGCCCATTTATCAAGTGTAAGACTGCGTTAGCCGCCGAGATCCACTCTGTCTACGTGAGTTCATCTACTTTCTTTCTTGGGTAAGATCGCTTGTTCACATGTCCACACGACAGTAATTAATTTTCGAGCTGAAATTACAACCCACCGTATGAATTGTGTCAGTGAGTTGCTGTACTGCTTCGTTTCGTTTCTGTGATACCGGTCGATTGCCTTCTCCGTAAACTACCTTGTGTCCAATTTTGTTGCAGTCAGATTTTCCCATTTTAGGTGGCTCCCTGCTTATGTTTCGTTCTCTAGCTTAATTTTCCCAGCATTGGCTGGACTAAGTACAACCGAGTATTTGTTTGATTATATTTGGGTCTTTTCATACAGTCAGTTGTGTAACAATGCTGAGTTTCCTTTCTCTCACCCATCCCAGATTCATAATTAACCAGATTGTTGCGCACTGTCTTATATCTTTCTGTATCCAGCTTCTACTGCTTCGTGGCTACGCTTTCAATCAAACCGCGGACTTCGAGACAATACGCCAAATGAAAGAGAAGTTGTGTTACGTGGCGTACGATTTGGAGCAGGAGCAAAGCTTGGCTCTGGAAACTACTGTTTTGGTGAAGAAATACACGGTCAGCTGCTATTAATCAGATGTCTTTGAAATGTTTGCATCGACAACTGATGACGTTTGAGCATAAGTGCTCCGGTTTTCTAGTGTATCTGCGCAGTGTTCCAGCTGCTGGAATATGCCAGACCAGATCTGGTGCTGTGTTTAGTGACCAAGCACCTAGAACCATTGCCAAATATTTACTTAATTTCATAACTTATTCAGGGTCATGTGATAAACCCACACCTAATAAGTATCATGCATCTTTCAGGCCGTACCACTACTTATGATAAGTTTGTGAGAATTTTGCTCCCTTTTCTTCCGTCTTGCGAAGCTGCCGGATAAATAGATTTCTATGGTATGACTTTTCAACACCAAGGTACTTTTACCCATCTCTGGTGCGAGTTTCAATCTTTCGCACGTGAAAGTCCCACATTTGTCTCCGTCACCGAAGATTGCCGATATGTATCTCAGTACCGGTTAATTTTCTCCGATTATTTTGTCACAATCTATTTGTTGCATAGTCCACCACAGGAAGAGCATGATGTATGGTGTATTTATCCTCTTTGGGTTGGTTTGTCTTAAAGGATGTGTATCTCTCTAGGGAGGTTCTCTGTTGGGGCCGGTGTTTTGTGTATTTGTGAAGTTGTATTAGTGAGGTACATAACATACTTGGCTTGATTGAGATTCATGTTTTATTTATCATCCAGCGACCGGTTTCACCCTTCTTGGGGCCCATTAGTTAGCGCAGTCCACATGTTTCCGTGTTATAATTGGACGCAAATTGCTTCTTAAGTGGAGTGTATAGAGTTGAATGATACAGGAGTGCATTTTACCTAGAAAGTGCATAGTCACAGCATGTGTGCGTACTCAGCAGCGTGTTCGTGCACAGCAGTGTTGGTGTGTTCCTTGGTTATCTACGAATCACTATATATATAGATTACGCTCAGTTGTGACACCCTTCCGGTGCCTAGCTGCCATGCTACCCGAAGGAAGCACGAGGGCTGGGATACTGCCAGGTTGCCCAAGCCCAGACAAGGAAAGTCCAGAGGCAGAGGCCGGGTTCGAACCACGGACCTTCCGGTCAGTAAATTTGCGCACTAACCACCTGAGCCATCTCGCCTCATCCATCCTCTCATCTCTGTTCTGGAACCAGGTTTGCTGTCATTCACTGGTTAGCGTTAGAGTCATCCCACTATGTGTGCAACTGATCAGATTGTTCTGAAATACACTTGTTTGCAACGTCGAAGTGACAAACATTTTCACGTTTCTGAAATCCTGACAAGGTCAAACCCGCTTGTTTTCTCTTCCCTTACCAAATCATTGGTATCTCCAATCTTATTCGATTGTGATTTTCTCTCTAACTTTTTATTTCAGCTCCCTGATGGTAGGGTCATAAAAGTTGGTGGCGAACTATTCAGTGCTCCAGAGGCGTTGTTTCAACCTCATTTGATCAATCACGAAGGCGTTGGTATTGCCGAACTCTTGTTCAATACCATTCAGTCAGCAGATATCGATACCAGACCAGCTTTCTATAAACATATCGTGCTCAGTGGGGGCAGTACAATGTATCCTGGTTTGCCAAGTCGACTTCAGCGTGAAATCAAACAACTGTATCTACAGAATGTACTTAAGGGTGATACTGAGAGACTCTCTGTGAGTACCCGCTTCTTGAATGCGGCTTTTGTTGACCCGTTAGCATTATCGTATAGTATTAGAATCCGGAGCGTTCCTAGAGGCGATTACCGAGACATACCTTAGTGATTTTTTTAGTTAACGGCAACTGATGATTTTCATAAGACTAGTCCGCTTTTCAGATGCCCAATACCATCGTTGCCGATAATCGGTTATCGGAGACTCATTTACCGTTCTCAGTGCGTTTCTGAGTCTGACGAACCGTCGCGTGTTCAATCCATGTAGTCACGACTAACGGGAACTACCCTTGGATGTTCGAAACATTCTCCTTAATTTAACCCTATTGTTACCTTCAGAAACCGAAACTCTAATCGCAGTGATAATCTAGTTAAATATTTGCCCTGATGGCGATTGGTAGTTTGTCTTTATAGATTTACACATCTTCACGGGAGCCGGGTGGAGAACTTTTTACTGCATCCGCCATCTACACTTTGTTTAAGCTTCTCGAAACTTCCCGTAAACCCAGTTGTTGCGTATTTTGTAGAAATTCAAAATCCGTATCGAGGCCCCACCGCAACGTAAGCACATGGTGTTTCTGGGCGGCGCTGTACTTGCGAACATCATGAAAGATCACTCAAACAGTTCGTGGTTGACCAAGAAGGAATACGAAGAGAAGGGTCTGAAGATTCTGGAGAGATTAAATCAGCGTTGAAGTTTGCGATTCCTCTGCGTTCTACCGACCCACCCGTTGATTTGCTAATTATTGCAGTTCGGATTTATCCGTCAACCACTACTGACTTGTGAGCTGCGTATCCACAAAAGTATGACGGAGTTATAAATTTCTACTCTATATTTCTAACGCTTGTTCGTTTGCACGCCTCAGCTTCAATGTCTTTCTATAAACTTTGTATGACCAACTACAACGTACTGCACGATCCCAAGATAGCCATGACATCAGCACATTATGATGTACTACCTTTGTGCTTTTGTCGTTGATCTTTACCCGGATGATGCTCAGTACTTTTTTGTACTTCACAAGACACTTAACTTCTACACAACCAAATGGTGCTGTTCCTTTTTATCTGATCGCAATGAGATGGTTAGTGTCCATAAGATAAATAGCGTGGATGTGGGTCTCGAATGCACCGTATTTCTTTGCGGGTAAGTAATACCGCAGACCCTTACAGTAGGTAGTCCCCGGCTCCTAAAATGGATGCTGCATATGTACGGTGGGCATCACATAGGCATTCATCTTTTTATGCCAGTTTCACCAGTCGAATGGCGGCTGATGACTCTACCATTGCGGCTGCGCCATCCGGACAAACCGTAAATTCCTCTGAGTTGCACGCATTTGTTGAAAAATGTCACATGTTAGCCCTACTGGACAACGCATTATAGCTCGATTTCTATTGGAAGTTGCAATTTTCTAGTGGTCAACGTTATTTGGGTTCTTACTGAAGTCTGACTAGACAGCGCAAGAACCCCTCGTTTACAACGATCCAAACGATGGAAGTTGCAGGTCTCATGTTACTGTAATAATGTACCCCGGGTACAAATGTACAAAGACAGTTCATGTAACAAAATCCCCTAAAATTTTCGTCTGCGTACTAAACATTTTGATACATCCCGAAGGCATTTCCTCACAGTTGGACATTGTTGCACTTGAGCGACGAGATCAAAAGCTCGGCCAGCTAATTGGAAGCTAATTGTCTACGACTCCGTGTCGCATACGAAGAACGTTTTAAGCTTTATGTGTAATTTCTGCAGGTTGGCTGGATGGACAGTTATTTTATTATGCCTATTTCGTCTGCCTTAGAACTTCCGCTGTCACGAAGGGCATACATGTGTGTTGTTTTTTTAACGGCCTGGATTTCTTTGCTTTAATACCACTCTGGACATTCCACTACAGCGTTCACACTTCTTGTGGCTTATCGGGTTTCGGAATTTCCGCCACGTTTTTTCTTGAACACCTACGGTAAGCACTCATTGGTGAATTGAGTTGGTGTTGACAGGTGACAGCTGAAATTCACGTGAATTCCTCATTTCTAATATCCTCGGCTGAATATGCTTCACAAAGACCGCCTCATGAGTCAAGCTACTATAATTATCATTTATTTTTGAAGAGCATGGTCACAAACATAAAAAGTGAGTGCAAGCGATGGATGCGAAAGAGTAACAGGAGAATATGGGAGAAAAGAGAGAAAAGTCTCATTCGAAATCATGCCAAGGACAGTGCCAGTCTGATGAGGTGAATCCCAAAGTATGTAAAGATTTTGGAATGGGAACACACTACTACTACTACTCATAAGATCAATGAATACTGTAGTCGCATTCGGATTTATGATCACATAGAAACTGGTATATACTTTAAAACGATATAGGTATTTTCCTTGCCGAACCAAATACTAGTATACTGGTTAGCTGCCGAACCCCTGTATTCAAACACAATTTAGCGACAGTTGGATCAACTTTCATTCCATGGACATATACATCCATGACATGCATTGTCATTGTTCGAACTTCGTTGAACTCGACCTCAATTATTGGCCTATCACCGTCGTTCCATGTTTGCATCATCAGACTAATCGAACTCCGTTTACCTTGAACAATCTAATTGATGATCGGACTTAGAGTAGACTTATTAGCTTATTATGGAACATGTGAAATTAAACATGCATGGTATTCCAGAGCAAGTTACTCGACTCTGCGTCTACCGTTGCGTTTTAAGACTGCAGGAAATGAGACGCATGTGATCTATAAAAATGTTTCCAGGAAACAACAAGTGAAAAATTCGGTGTTCTCACTAATCTTCGACTAGACTGTCATTCCTAAATCGATACTCGTTAACAAGGTGTTCCATCGGTGTCTGATGATAACTGTGTGGAGTAGCCGAGCCATCGTCATTTCAAGTTTGAAGGGCAGGATCCTCTAAGGACTTGGACGATTTGGCTAATTACTAGACACGATTGAGGTGACCGTACCTGCAGATACTCGTAACGTTGGTTAGCAGAGTTAGGCTAACGACCATTAACCCCAACTATAGCAGGTCTCACAATTTTTGTATTACAAACAAGCCATGGGAACATTCGTTTGTGTGAAGGATTCAGTTGTGTAGCTCATTAGGCAGAATCAGGAACACGTATCGGAGGTAACTAGTGTAGATAAACTTGCATATCCAAGCTTCTCGTGGTCAGACAGATTAATTTTTATGAAAAATTTTCTTCAACCTCCCCGATTTATGAAAAATATTGGTCGTTGTTGGGTAGGGTTCGGGCCAAAAGCCCATAAATCGCGTCCGGTCCGTCTTGGAGGTTGGTGTGTCACCGATCGATCCAATAATAAAGTTTACGGAACCGGGACGAACTGGTCCCTTTATGGGGTGGGATGTCTCTACCTGATGGCAATACATTCGGGTTGGTTACTGGAGGCCGCAACCAACGGGGTGCTCGTGTCCATAGAGGCAGACGAAATACCGTTTATCGGCTATTACTATCCAATTACCCTAAAGTACTCACTTGCATATTTACGTCTTAGCGTGTAACTGTTGCTTTGTTGGTGGTCTGATATACAAATTATGGTTTAAAGGACTGATGATGATGACCATTGACAGCAATGCACTAGTAACACATTCACTGGCATTTAACTGTCATACACCTATTAGGGGGAAGTTTTTTGACGAAGATTAAAAAGAAAGGAAAAAGGCAGTGATTTAATGCGAAATGCTCTGTCTTTGGGAAACTATCAAGCTGCTCGAGGCCGAACAGCTAAATGTTCAACAACCGGCCGTAAAGTCGCGATTCCGAAATTCCTAGTTTCGTGTGATGCATGATGCTGATTTCCAATAAGGATAAAACGGCTCTACAGTGGTTTTCGGTTTTTCAGGATAGATTGGACTCACTGAAAGGACGAAATCAGAAATTACAAACTCTCCTCACACTACGAACGAGAGTAAGTTGCCTACACAGTTGGGTAGGATTGGAATCCTGTCGAATCAGGGAGCCGAATCGACCCAGAGTCCTTTGCGTACCTCACCGGACTTGAGTCTAGCGCACAACAGATGGGCTTTAGCTAGACAGTTCTGTGGGAAATGAGAGCATACTTGCCATCTTTCTGTAGGGTTCTCAACCACGTGCAAACAGGATCACGTGGTGCAAAGATACCGCAGTAATCAGTTTACCAATAGCCGCTTTCATTTCACTTTGCCATGTTATGTCCCCCCGCGAACCTTTCCTTCTGGGGTACACCGTGGTACTACATGCCCCAACCACCTCTAGTTTGATCCGCTGCTTTTGGAATTCCGATTCGTTACCACGCACCCGCTTGCGGACCACTTCACCGCGTACTGGCTGCAGCCAGTTGATAGCGGAGGTCAAATGTTTGAAAACGCCTAAAGTCGTCGATCTCTCAGCCGTAAGGTAAGACTTTGTATACACGGGCCCCTAGCTCCAGCGAAATTCGTTTTTCAATCTGTAAATGATACAAGATGGCGAACGCTGACCGCACCTTAGTCCTCCGCATATTTTTACAATACAGTCAGCTTGTGGAATTGTCAGGATATGTGAAACGATCAACAATTTCATGCTGTTCATTATGAAATTTCAGAGGGGCGCAAAAATACTGGAAACCGCGAAGGGAGACTTTGCACTTTGGAGATGCAATACGGATACTGAAATATGGAGCCACTCCCAATGCATTACCCAGGCTTGATCTCGACACACAGATCGGTCTCTTGAACTATACATTTCATGATAACGTAGGTGACAGATTCGAACGTCAGAAAACTTTTGAGTATGGAAATGTATGGCACGAAAAATGTTTACGAATTTCAAGGGTATCTGTTCCGATCAAGAATATTTGGAACAGCCTACCTGTCTACAGAACTAACCTAACCATAGAACCTATCAATGAACCCCGCCTATTCCCAACCTACCCAAAAGACGCCTTCAAGCAGAAAACTTTTGAGAGTGGACCATACCGTGGTGTGACGGTTTGCGCACCTCAGCGATCCATTGAGCTATACTGGAGAGTGTCCCCGCGATACTCAGAGAGTCCCTCATACCAGGTTGGTCAATGGTCGAAGGTCTGACGAACACAGTCTCCTGGCCCTCCAGGTTGGAGGTTGGAACATGTAGCGACTTATTAGTCAGTACCTCTTGGTGCTGTTACTAGCCAGGATTGCTCCTGAAGCAAGTTTGATTCACGGGCCTAAATTCAGATACCTCGTTCCAACATAGGTTGAATCACCCATAGATGTAGGATAAAGTTGTTTTCAAGCTCAGGTGAAAGCTGGGTTTTTAGTTTCCAAAGGACCGTGGATACGAAAGTAGTGATCCCGACTATGATCAGATAGGTGGTGTGGTTTACCGGGTGGTGAATGGGAAGAGTTGCGAAACATTGGGATGGTTCAGAAGATTATCCTACTCGGGTTTTATTTTGGGCCGGTAGATGTCTTACCAAAAGAGACCGATGCGTCCACCTGAACGCCCAGCTTGCTTGCTTTCCTACGCGAAGAAATGTCCTACAAATTGCTTTTTCTGTCATTTCAGTTTCACAATTGGCGTTTTGTTGTATCGATGTTTGTACTACTTTCTGGATGTGTCTCCACCAGCGTACAATAAAACCGTTTGCAGTGTGCCGACCTGACTTCACACGATGTGAGACCAACAGTATATTGATCCATTGTAGCCCATCACATTGCTTAAAGTCACCATCGTGATGGCTTATTTGCTCAGCGTTTTGTATGAAATAGATGTATTGGTGCTGTACTTCCTCATAGTCATGCATTCTTCCAATACGGGATTGATTTCCCCACCTATCCAGAACCACACAGAAAACACTGGTTATCCAGCTGTTTTATCTATGCCAGCGATGATAACCATTGCCATGAACTAAGTTCACCGGTCGACTCGCGTTTTTAATGTTACTAATTAGGTTCTGCGTCATCCCGCGACCTTACTTGATCGATACTTAGGCTTGAGAGCATGCGACAGTCGTGATTCGGAGTAACGCAACCGGATCGAGCAATTAGGATGAAGGGATGCACGCTATCGTAACACCAGTCAAATTAGTAGTAGCTGGAATTGTTTCGTCTTGACATCCGAATGCATGTTCGTGGTGCAATCATTACTCATGCGCTTCTGGCCGGATAGCATGGATAACCGGAACTGATGGCCATTAATGGGTTTCTCATGTTGCTGAGTTTTTTTCAGTCACCCCTATGTGAGGCCACGGGACAACTGATATGTAACTCCAGTTAAAATGGGTAGCTTCATCATCGTGACGAAAGCACCTGATCCAGCTAATTTTTTCTTCGGATAGCGCTGAAGTGTGAATGCGTTTNAGCCACACACAAATGCAGCCCGGAATGAAGCGTTACGGGTCGCCAGAATTTAGAGAAAGCTCACGAAGTTGCGAGGGTCCTCAAGTGTGAAATTCAAATGGCAGGCGCAAAACTTTGCACGGAAAAAAATTACGCTGCAATGACAAAACGTATTTTACGAATTCACTGATTCCTCTTTTCGTGTACAATCAAAACTGATTAAACACAGCATATATATATATATATATATATATATATATATATATATACTTTCTGAACCCATGCAGCTGTTAACCCAGTACTGTACTGCTGTGTTAGTAGTTTGAGAACGATATGTTAGTCATCCGTTAGTCGATGTTATACTTGTTGGATTGCTTTGCTGTTGGAAATCAGTTCGCCTAGACGACCTTGATGCTATAGAAAGTAACACATTTCTTGCACACAGCCCAGTATCTGATGACCAACTGGGCTTATCCATTTTGCCTGCAAATTTCTAATGGATCAACTCACTGCTTTTCCCCGCGAACTGACCTTGCCAATAAGTGCGGCATCCATTGCGGCTGAATACATGAGGAAGAGTTTACAACTCTGTTTGTTGCTACAAGTAGTGGTATGGATAATAACTGTATGCGAACGCATGCTTTTACCTCATACGAAATCTGATTCAAATGTCATTAGCTACATATTTACTAACTGATATATGCTTCGTTGATTTCGTTCACAGTAATGTACTTTTTGGGAACCATTCCAAGTATAACAGCTAACTGTCAGGCAACAGTTCTCCAGGGCATTCTGAAGAAAGAATGCCTTTCGCTGAAGGATCTTTAGCGGCGGAATTACTATTAAAAGTGCTTAGTTCTGGGAGATGCGTCCATCTAACGTTATTACCTGAAAGTAAATTGCGTTCCTGGGAGCAACTTTACTCCTGGTCAAGGTACGACACACCCTTTGCAGCTAAGAGTGAGGGTTATATGCTCACACTTTTCGTGTACATATCGTCGCATACCACGCAGCTGATTAACCGAAATGCAAAGACAACACATATGGGAATATTGTCCACTCGGTCAATGTAGCCTGGTTCTGTAGAAAGTGGACATTGCATTTATACCATCAGATTGCCAGTGAAGAGGACCCTCAAGCGTATCTGTGCCGTAGACGTGAGTACCGACTGCCAGAAGACAGTTGTTTATAAGTGCCCCGACAGACAAATCGTGCCAACCAAAGTAGCCTTTGTGTAGAACATTCACTGGAAGAGTTTTAGAAACGAGAAATTCAGGTGAATTTTAGCTGGGTTCCCTGTCAACACCACTTTATTTTTAAATGTTTTTGACAATTACTTCGTTATGACAATAAAATCTTGTTCTCTTCGGTACTGAAAGCAGATTCAGTTCTTCTAGGAAGATCGTTTACTTAGGTCGTTTAAAGGAACAAGTTTTTTTGGATCGTTTTAACTGTGAACCGTAGTCTATCAAAAGATCGATCTATCTTGCCCAACGTATTCTAAAACTACGGAATATAAACAGAGACAGCGTAGCGTCACTTGGGTATAACACAACGAGTGCACGTTGTTTTCGGAATCACCAGTTAACAGGTACAGTTTTTCTTATTTTGGCAGGTTACCACTTTCTTCGGTCAACCGTTCCATAATTGTCAGAATGTGAATTGATGATTTACAGTGGTTCACTTATGTAAGAAATATACAAGTCAAATTCTCGTCAGATGATTTCGGCTGATGCAAATCTCTTGATGAAAGAGCTACTCAGAGACAACAGGTGGGAAATGTTTGGTTGTAAACTGTGGGGCATCCGTTGAAGGCATTGAAGTAATGTGAACCCGATTTCTGCTTTGTTCAGTGGTCTAAAAATTGCTAGGTGCATGCAACCAGTTCATCCAAGCGACTATGAATAACAGTTTAGGTTGACTCGCAATATCTACCCTTCCACTGTTTTTTCCTGATGGTGTAAATAGATGAACAGTGAAGTTATAGGTGAACTTGAAACCTCATCAATGAATCGAAAAATCAATTTTACCGTAAATAGTCAGTATCCAACCAGCGAGTAAGCATCTATCGATAAGTGAGCTAGGACTCCAGTGACCTATTTTTCGCCTCGGATTCCTACGTTAGTGAAGCGCGATAGAGTCCTCGTCAAGGCCACCTGACCATACACCGTACCTTCAACATAAACTGCCGGTACAGCACACGTAAAAGATTCTAGTAGTCCCATAAACTAATGTACTAAGGACAGCCAAGGTGAGATAACTGCAGTAAGAACACAAGTGTTGGCGTTTGGAAGTTGTTTTAACGGAACAAACTTCCCCTCTCGCTCACTCGAGTGGCTCTGAACTTAAACAGACGTGACCCAATCTGTTCCGGTACCCCTTTATTTCGACGCCATTAGGAGGTATTTGGCAATTCTATCTGATAATAACCCGCTGATGTGACACAGCTATGGGAACTGTGATATCAGAAACGAATCTGAGGTGTTGCCTAAGCACTATCAAATGGTGGGTGTTAAACGTATCGGTCGTTGACGCGTATAAGCGTAAAGTAAGTTTCTTTTCGCGCACCGAATCCTTCCAGATCATTGGGCACTGTAAGGAAAAACCTAGTGCTCGTTGATCTTTTCAATGGATCTGTCATTGCTTTTTACCGTGAATTACATGAAAGCGGGATGAAAGTAGCGTGCCAGCCGGTCATTTTGCTTTTTCCATGTACAACTGGTTTCTTTTGGACGTGATTTGTATCTATGACATAATACTAAGTTTGTTTGAAGTAGCCTGAAAGAACATGATTTCAGAAATGCACACCAACTGGGATTAAACGAACTAGCCATTGTGTAAAAATATGCAATACTGGCATATTCCGTTGTGTGGACACAGTGCTATCCTAACAAGTTTGCGCTAGTTAATCGCATACAATAATTTGGACCATTTCAGCGACCACTCTGACGCACCACAATCATGCTGGGTCTCAACCCATGACCTATGGTGTCGCTGCATGCGGGTCACTATCTGCTTAGTTTGAGGTCTCCAACCAGCGGTTTCGGTATAACTGAATCTAGTTTCAACGACACACCGTCGGTGTTCAGAGGTTTCACTTTACCATTTCTCTTAGATTTGGGGAAATCAATGCATAGTACACGGGCATCCAAGCGATCAAAAATAATTTTATTGCTGTGTGAAAACTGGGCTCGTATGGCTAATGTGAACCCGTTTTCGGCTGTACCACGCTTGCTATCGTACATCCGCCGAGCTGTAAATCAACGCAAAGTTCAAAGCGGATCAAAGTGCCGATTTGAGTTGTTTTCTCTGGTTGGTGATCCCTCTCACAGTAGTAGTGCCCAGGTCTCACCTGTCCACCAATAATCCTCAGTTTGCACGGAGTCAGTTGTCAAGGTGTGTGCTTGAATTCTGAAAGCCAAATACATAATTCATAACTGAAAGAAAAAACGGGGAACAGGTGCTAGTGATACCGGTCGTGAATAACGTTCGCTACGATACCGAAGGTAACTGCTCTGTGAACCGTCCGGAGAATGTGATCAGATTGGTTTAGTTACATACAAAGCACAAGCTATACAATCAGCCAGTTTCCTGGGAACACCAAGCTGTTAACTATGGTGTGCTGCCGGAATTTCTGCAAGTGGGTTGATTATTTTTATATGCTACTTATTTTATTAAACGTCATGAGCAACAGAACTGACCCAAAACTGATGTGATTCTTCCACCCATTTGTTCATCACTAACTATCCCATACTTCTTGTGAACTACCACGACTTAGGTTCAGTGTTTACAGGATAGATTTGTGAAACTGGTTTTCTCCATTGCGATTCCCGTTCCATAAGAAGAAGGAACTTTGTACCTTTTCATGACAGTTATACCTCAATAGGAATAATTGAGACCTGACATTTTGCTATTTCTCTGTACCATTTTCTGTTTAGAACGTCCTAGTATTCTTTACAAAACGGCTCGACAAAAATGTCGAGATGAAAATTTCTCGAAATTTGATATGCCCAAGTGAAAACTTGGAGAGGATTTTGAGTTTAATTAGGATATCCTAAATGTCCGACCCTTGAAAGGGAATCTGTACGTCTGCAAACTCCCCTTCCGCCGTCCTCGTCAAGCATTTGGCTTATCAGGTAAAAATATCCTTCGACGCATTTCAAAGTTCATGTTGGTTCAGTTTCAGAATTTGCACAGTGAAACCTTCTGAAAAATTCCTGGTCATCTTAGTGTGGGCACAGTTCATCTGCCAGTAGTGGATTCTAACGGCGATGTTGTCCCCACCCATTTACTGAGGCCACCCGGATTTTATACACTGTCTTGTTGAACCAAATAATGTTGGAGCAAGTCGCAAAGGTCCGATATGTGTTAAGAGCAGTAAACTTCGAAAATGAAGTTAAACCCCGTACGAGATCTCAGCAATTAAGATGCATCTTTTATATATAATAATTTCATTTTGTTTTTGAATCAGGCCTAAAACTGGCTTGTACACAAAGTCACCCGTTCTTAACAGTTTGGATAAGAACTCTTTAAAATTCTTGTTCTATATTGTCTTTCCTTTGATCTTCACTGCCCAAACTGCTCTTCTCACCGAGGATTTCTCAAAAAACAATTAGTCGAACTTGTGTCCAAACACGAGTCTTCTACCTTACAAACAGTGCAACAATCCCCACTGAGGTCAGGTAGAACTAATATACTTGGAATTCTTTAAAAGACTGTTTAGAATACTTGGCCACGATGTTTGTTGGTGCCTGCTGTTCGGGTGCAGTTTTCTACCTTTTGGCTACGTATAGGAAGGATCTCGACATAATCGCTACTGAAAGCTACCTTGCGATTCATAATCGGGGACGGAATACAAGGAGTTTTCGTGTTATCATAGCCATATGAATGTCCCGTGATTGTAAAATGACCGAGAGGTCCTTTCATTGAGGGCCGATACTCATAAAATTAATCGATAGGAGACAGGTTCAAGATACTAGTCTCAGCAAGATGACGTCACAAATTCGAACGCTGATGTCAGACTAGTGTTTTTGACAGTGTTCAGAAATTCTCGATATCCTCATTCCAGACTCAAACCCCACCGTAGGGCGTACGTATACAAGAACAGTACAGGTATAGTATACAAGAACGTTTCAAAAAAGCTGCTCTACTGAAATGGACGTTATTATTCCGACAAAGTAAAGAGAAACAGAGGCTTATCGGACTGGAAACATGGAGAACTTCCGTATTAGAATTATGCGCAATGACCCGTCAAACTAGCTCATTCGTAGACAAGATATATTTTTCCTAATGCAAGTTCTGTCGTGTTTCGTCAGTCGAATACGAGCTACCTGAATGTACAAAGAAATATGAGTGATAAAATTAGATGTATTATAAGTTTTGTTTTGTTTTGTTTCACCAGCCTAGTTGGTATTTCAATAAAATGTGTGTGGTTGCAGCTTCTACTTAAATGGTGTTTATTTGAATTAAGATGGGAAAGCACCATTGGTCAACACTCTTGTCCGTATCAAAGATAATGAGCATGTGTGGCAACTCCCTTTGATGAAGCAATAAAGTCAACTAACAGCATTGCACTTACACTATTCCACGCGTAAGCCACCATTATTCTCCGCTCTGTATAGTCCAGTTTGGTACGAGCACCACCTACCGCCAACTTGCACTATCGATCGTGTTGTTGAATTTTAATTTGGTCTATCAAACTACTTTTGTGGCTTCAGCCAGTAACTCTTGAGGCTAAAGGTGCTCCGACATTCTTGACATTGGGCCCGTATTGCAGAAGATTGGCATTCCCTCCCACTAAAGGACGAGTCTATCCCGGTCCCGTCAGTTTTACTAGTAAATTAAAGAACAAAATCCATGATCCCAAAAGGGATCAGAAAATTTCTGCGCTGTCACGCCCCGATAATGGACATTTTTAAAAAGCGAGAAACACGAACAGCGCCTAACAAAGCCATCGACTTTCGCTTATCTACGCTGAGCCAAAATACATAGATGCTAAGTTAAAACGTATTGGTTATCCGTGAGCTTGGCGAGTGAACTTACAGTAGAGAGGTTATTCCGTGATTTTTGTACATTTCAGCCTAAGCTTAACGAAGTCGTTCTAAAGGCAAAGCCGGAAATATTTTAAGGTATTCGCTATGCAAACTCGCTCGATAGAAGTTCGCTTGTTTGAGTGGAATTCAGCTGTACGACTCAAGATGGTAGAGGTTCTCGTCATGAAAAGGAGACGTTCCTGTCCCTCATAAGTAAAACGCTGGTATCTCGTCCCAGCCGACAAGACGTCATGCAGCACCATTCGGCTACACAGATTAGCACTGAGGCGGGCGTCATTATCATTGAAAAACTGTGGAACCGCAGAACATTTCATTTGTTTCCCGAAAGCACATACGTGAATTGTGTGCGTCCCCCATTACGGGTCAGCGTTGAAGACCGCGTATGACTCAGGTAGCACAACCGTGACGTTAGCAATAATTGGCTGCTCCAACACAAAAAACGTAATTTACTGCAGTGATTTATTACCGGAAAGTACATATGGTTAGCGTCTGTTCAGGGTACGTCGCAAGATGCGACAACTGCTAATAAATCACACCCCCAAAATGGAATACGTAAACGGAGTGGCTATTCGACAATGATCACGGTCTCATCTTCGTGCTGTGACGAAACTCTGTCGTCCCTATTCACTTCTGGCCATAGAGGGAATTGTTAAGAGCTCAGGTAGCGTGGATGGTCGTTGGTTTGTTCGATGAGCTGGGTAAACGTTTGCAAACATCACTGCCGTCGGCAGTGATGTTCAGTTAGGCACGATGGTCCTACTGGGGAATAAGCAGCTGAATCTAAAGTCCGTACTTAGATTTGTGGAAAGAGAGTAGAAATAAAACCACAGGACTCTATGGGGGAAGCCGAAAGAAGCCAGATAGGGAACCGTACAGTTATGCATACCAAGGCAGACAAAACTATTCATACAACAAAGGAAAACTGATAAATACGGCCTTATGTCGTAGGTTGGATACTAATTAGTGCAACGTGTTAGGAGGCAGCGCAGCTTGCCCCAACTCGAAAAAAAATCCAAGATTAACCATGAGAAGTGGGACACCATTCAATCAGGATCTGTAGTCAGAAGATTTCAAATTGGATAGGACTTCGTCTTCTTGTCAATTCAACGGAGGGCCCTAAACTATTATCTGTTTAAAATCTCACCAACGACACAGGTTTTATGTTACCCTAGCAATAAACTGAAGCTTTTCGGAATTCAACCAAAACCGCTTATTTGTCCCGTTCAAACATGGGAAGTCATGAAAAGCACCATCAAATCACGCTAAAATACCTAACCAGGATAGTGTATATTTGTGTTTATATATATATAT
>NW_008751818.1:711229-776070 GCF_000715545.1 Opisthorchis viverrini
AACCGACGGACGAGCGAGAAAACCGCCGATCGAGGAGAACCACCGCCGCATAGTCGTTCGCATGTCGTACAGCCCGCCCAATTGCTTGGTTTATCAAGCGCATACACAACCCGTCGTAATGTAGTCGTCCTGGGCTGCTTCTAGAGCACGATGCACCGATTCTGGAAAACTGGCGGTCCAAATAAGCCATCTTTTCACGCAGCTGTTTCAAGAGTGAAAAAGTGGAAATGAAACTACACTACTCAAACGAGTAGGCGAAGTTATAACAGAAATTGGTGAAACTTGGGAGTGAGGAGGATAAACGTCGGGTAAGATTATTGAAAGGGGGTTCAGATTCTAAGGGATTTATCAACTCAAGCTTCGGACTGTTCAACCGTTGTCGGTGAATTCGATCATAGAACGATAAAGGGCGGAAGAATGGATTTATGACCCACTCGTCGATGCAGCCGTAAGCTGCTACTCAGCAGTCAAAGAAGGCTGAGAAAATCTTATCTTTGAAGTTATCTGGAGGTTCCGAAGTTTTCCTGGAAAGTGCGCTGCAAGATGTAACCAGTAAAAAAGTAGAAAGTTAGGCTACCATGAGGTGTTTCGTATGAGGTCAAATTTTAGGTACGCAAGGTGCCATTTTCATATTCAAGTGTTGTCATCCTGGTTAGGCATTTAAAAGTGAAGGGTTATTGCGATACCAGTGTAGAAGTACGGATAATTAGGCGTATATCTCAACAAGCTCAGTAAATGCTACGATCATAACTGCATTTGTGGTACATTTAGAAGTATAATATCTTTTGGTTCGATAACAAACATGCTCAAAAGAACGAGATGGCCAGATATGTACGACCCTTTAGACTGAACACAGAACTATGTGATAAAAAGTCTGAAGGATTTAAATAGATTGATGTGTTGTCGATGCGATCTGAGGCTTAAAGAACGTCATTCAGCCTGCAAAGTTATTGCAGAGTCTCCATCATTGTTTGGTTGACTATATTTTTGAAGTAAAAGTAATAGTGGAAGGAAAATGAGAAACCGATTCCAGCGTGACAGCACCTAAAGGCCCTATGATTCCGTTGATTCAGGCTAATCCGGAAGAGAACACCAGAACACATGTTTCATCACGTCAAATTATGACTGGCGTCTTGCAGTATAGGAATAACGGGCTGGGTGGTTCATTGTGGATTTGGACCATATTGATAAGATCTTGGACGTTTCTCTTCAAGTTCTCCATTGATATGATCATACAAAACTCATTCTCAGCCTCTAATGCTCTATACGTTCGAAACGCTCCCGGGGTATTCGTTCATAGACATCGAGGGCACAAACGGAATGGCCCTTCTTGAATTTGATGTCACCTTAATGCAGACGATAGTAAATAATCTAAACAACTCTGTCTCGCAGTTTGACATGTTATTCACACCAGCAAAGTGTAGAGTGTTGCTTGAGATTGGGTGGGCTCGAATCCGAACTCTGCAATATACGGATGGCGTTCATCTCGCGGGTCCCAGCAAGTTTGAAGGAATAAGTGCTGAAGGGTATGGTAAACTGGCACTACACCATTCTCCAATGTTCAGTTGTTTAGCCTTCCTATGAGATTCTTATATGAACTAATCTAACATGGTGTTAAATAGCTATTGTTGCTAGTGGTGATCGCAGTCCACGAACAGAAATCCTGATAGACAGAAGTTGACGGCCTGCAGACATCTGCGTTCCATGGGATGTGAGCCCCAAAGACAGATTAATCCAAGCTGTGTCCACGTTACGACCTCGACACGAATATTCATCGATTAGAGTAGACATGTGGTAGCCAGATGCGGAGTATTACCATGAGGAATCTATTAAACACAAACAGGCGAGACAAAAAAAGAAGCGGACACAAACTCCAATCTCCCTATAGGACTACTACTAGCTTCCGTAGTTTTAGATGCCCGATGGCGGGTCACTGTTCAGAACAAGTGGAAACTACTACCTCGGTTGGATCAGCTGTGTACCTGTGGTTGTACCGAATAACAAAAACTGCGAAAAACGAAGGGCTGTTGCTAAACAAACCAGCTTCAAGGAAGGAACACCTGGACTGCGGTAAGTGAGTCATTTAAATTGGAAGTAGAGTGGCTAGAACACACCATTTTCATAATGACTACGAAAAGGCAAAAGATTTGGACAAGCGATAGCATTTCCTGGAAAGCATAGCTAGTTAGAGTAGCTACTGTAGTGCACCGACATGTATGGGTGATATAGATTGATAAATTTTTGTATTAACGCTTGATATAAACCCACAGTGTAGAAAACCAGGAAAAGCTAAGGAAGCTTCCTACGGTAAATTTATTCCTAACAAAGCAAGTGCATCTGTACGAACTAAAAAAGCACTCAGCAGATAATAGTTGTCCTGGGCGATTTCTTGCTGACAGTGTACACACGAATGACCTGAATTCCCTCAAATCTGCTTCCTGTTTCATCGGCATAAGTGCTTATCCTATTCGCTTGGTCTTTCTACGAAGGTGTACAGGGGCCCATATCCGTATTATTGACCGTCATCTTCAGTTAATAAATTTGCTGTCACATGCTGACGGTTTTTCATAAACTCACTGACTTACTACATATGCACCAGGCAATCAAAAGAGCGACACAGAAACGGTAACATATTCTTTCACACGTTGTACACACTGAAAATTTGTAAGGATATATGGACATAGTATTGAATTCAGTGAACAAAGTGCAACACGTGACAGGCATAGTTTATGTTGACCCGTTTTGAATCTTTGGGTATGGAGCCTGTTTGCTCTCAAAGATTCCGTTCTTTTCTGAACTCAGCGTTAACTTAACTAGGACACTGCACAAATTCCAAAAACAGATCACATTTTGCAGTAAAAGTCATATAAAAAAACCTTGGGTCCCAGCATCCTAGCTAACTAACTACAGAAACAATATGACGATCCAAAAATAACATTTTTCAGGCGTTGAGACTAGTATCACACTGGTAGTTTTTCTAATCACTCCTGAGTGTCGCGTTCTCCGTACCAAGAAAAACGCCCCAGGGGAGAAAACCCAAAATATTTTGCATTTAAAGGTAGAGGAAACACACGGATAGGACATTACTACCAACAGAACGGTCCATTTATCAAAGATCCAGTGCATACAGAGTACGGAATAAACGGCTTCCTCTTATGTAGCCGAAATCAAAGCGAACACTTCCATTTTTCAATTTAACAATCCTACGATGTACTTCCCGCTTACCATCGAATTATAGTTCTCTTTCCAAAGATGAAATCAAAGCGGGTGGGTTATAACCCGCCAAATTCGCACATTGGGCTGACTGTTCGTTCTAGAGAAATAAGTATGTTAGCTTGTGCAGTGTGAGCGGCTTCGCCTTAGGGATTGTTAGCCGGATAGGGAACACGAGTGGGTGCACTAGGATACTCAGTCAATGGAAGGGGGATGACGAGAATGATGAACATCAGTAGGATGCGGTCTGTCATTGAACTGAGTAGCTGGAACGGAAACAACATCAAGGTTGACGCCCGTCCGGAACGACAGAAAACCCAAAATATTTTGCATTTAAAGGTAGAGGAAACACACGGATAGGACATTACTACCAACAGAACGGTCCATTTATCAAAGATCCAGTGCATACAGAGTACGGAATAAACGGCTTCCTCTTATGTAGCCGAAATCAAAGCGAACACTTCCATTTTTCAATTTAACAATCCTACGATGTACTTCCCGCTTACCATCGAATTATAGTTCTCTTTCCAAAGATGAAATCAAAGCGGGTGGGTTATAACCCGCCAAATTCGCACATTGGGCTGACTGTTCGTTCTAGAGAAATAAGTATGTTAGCTTGTGCAGTGTGAGCGGCTTCGCCTTAGGGATTGTTAGCCGGATAGGGAACACGAGTGGGTGCACTAGGATACTCAGTCAATGGAAGGGGGATGACGAGAATGATGAACATCAGTAGGATGCGGTCTGTCATTGAACTGAGTAGCTGGAACGGAAACAACATCAAGGTTGACGCCCGTGCCGGAACGACGGGGGAAAACTGCATGTCCCTGAGGCTTTCATGATCAAAAGTTATCCAGTTGTACCTACTCATAAGTAGTTCAGTGATCATTAAAGTTGCCGACTGAGGCCCGTGGGAAACCTATGGGCTCTCAGTCAAGGTATTCCACCGACACGATTCCCAACAATGTTGCATTCTGTTTGTAGCGTCCCGGGTTCGCAAGGCTAATGTTTGAAGAGCACACCAAGACCCAGATATTGACCTCGCTATTGGGCACTGATAATACGCATCTCATGCATTGGCTAGCTGAAGTCTCTCGATGTGGTCAACGTACAACGAATTGGATCCCAACAAGTTACACTCACTAAGGACTCAGACCCCACCTGAAATGAGCATGATCTGTCATTGGCTGAGAACAGGATACCCAGCTCAAGATTATATATGCATAGACCATACATATACATGCATACATACTATACATATAGATAGACTATACATATACAAATACTATACATATGCACATCATTTCGAGACCCGTTGTCTCCCCACTTGAACGCAAACTCGAGACGAACGCAAAAACACGAGTAGCAGTAAACCTATGGAGCAGGTCAATTCGCGGATACATCTGTGTGAACAAAACCGAACTTTTAAGTTACCATCCCACTCATGCTGTATTAATCGCAAAGCATTTGTGGCTAATTTGCAGAGGATTTGCTGTAATCAGAAAAAACTGCGCCCTTGATGCACTTATACCGTCCGTCTGTTAACGATAATCGAAGTGGTTTGTACTGGGCGGTATTCAGCAGATATGCTTCCTGATATTCTGGAGTGGAAGCGCGATATTATAATGATGATGGATGACAAAAGTATCTCACTATTCCATGAAGCGTTCGTGTTCAGTGCAGTGTCAGCTGTCTTAGGCAAGCTGATGGATCCCAAGGGTCCTCTGGGAGTTTGCCCACTGATCTCAATCCGTTGGGTTTGCATAGAATTCACAAGCACATAGTAAAATATCCGAGCCCGCACAGACTGTTTACTTTTATGATACTTAGTAGTCCGGCCACTGATGCGAGTTGAATCTTTATCAAACACTAGTCAATAATCTAATCTGTTAATTTACTCTGCGACCATGAGTTGTCTGAAACCAGGTATTTATCAGGTTACGGAAGCAGCGCTTTCTTCCTCTGTAGAGAGGATACTGAGGAGGACCAGCTCTCGAAAGTGACCATTTTGGTTGGTCTCTTTTTGATGGTTAGGCTCCTCCCAGATGACAACACTTTCAGCAGGTTCTTTCGGATGGTTTCTCCAGAGTGTAAAGATGTTTATCTCACAAATTTGCAAATCCTAGGGTATTTGTGTTCAGTCTCACCCGGGTGAGAAGACATCTGAGTAACCCGACGATTTGGAGACAAATAATCGCAGTGTCAGAAAGCAATCGTGATGCTTCGCGAGATCGTGGAGAACGGAACGAGATAGAAAATTGACCGGACGGCCTATCCTACATACATCGACGGAGAAAATAAGAACAAGCCCGAAAAATCAAACTGATATTTCTTGAATAAACAGGAACTGATTCGATTTGAAATCTTGCCAGCTAGAGTCAGAAATGGCATATTAAATCCAAGCTCAATAGCCCAGGAAACAGACCATGTTTTCTAATTCGGCAGGTGATCTTTATCATGAAGAAACATTCAAACAACTACCAAAAGGAAGTACAAAGAGGTAGAAAAGACGATAAACAGACGAAAAGTAAGTGCTGCAGTGACTTGCTAGTCTCATATCCCCTTGAGTTCCGGCTGATTCCAAGGAACCAAACGATTACTTGATAAATAATATAATTTATTACCGTCAACACGCTCTGTTCGGCGTCTATGTTAGCAATGTACGGCACTGACAAGCCGATTAGCTCTATTGATTGATTATAGAGTCAAATGATCAAAAGATTTTCACACTGGCTGTGCTGAAATCTGTGAGCAATCACAATTCTAACGGCACGTGAAAAGACGACACCTGACTGGCATACAACTGAATCACTTCCGATCGGTTCTGTGTGTAATTGAAACAATCTATCGAACGAGATAGACAGCTATCATTGTATCTACTATCCAGTTCAACTAAAATTCGCAGGTCATACGGAAACCTTCGGCAGATTCGTATTATGATGGTTCAAGCTTTGTTAACTACCAACTGGGATTCTGATGGTAAAATAAAATAAATTGGGATACCAAACTCAACAAAGATGGTATACGGACTTCTAGATTACATCCAATGAACGATGCAATAGAGGCAGTTTACTAGACTGAAGCTTGAACGATATATTCACGAACACATTCTTTTACTGCTCGCATACTGTCCTCCTCACCAACTCCCTAGGCGTACATAGAATGTAGTTTTTGATGTATGATATATATGATACGCAATACATATAAGACAATATATAATATAGTTTACAAACAGGACTGTGGTAAATGCATAGAGACGGTGCAAACTGCATTGACAAGGAGATACCGTTCCTCTTTTGGAGTGTTCTAGATGGTAAAACTCGTTTTTTTCTTGAATATGATATAGTAGGGACTCTCAGGGGCTGTCTGAAGGTCGGATACCCCGTAAGGTGTCTTCCAATTCTATATTAATCAAAAAGGGTGAACTGTGTGAAAAACCAGACACTGGGTTCTAACTCACATGTATCTAACTTTGGCCAGATCCTTTGTGTGTGTGAGCTGGATTAATGGGTGTCGTGATACCTATTCGAAGCCCGATTAACTCGGGACAAATTGAAATGAGCCGCGTTGTCCATTTAGATCTTTTGTATAGAGTGCGGAAGAGATACGGGTTTCGAAAACGCGGAGAGAATCGCCATTCTGCTGCAGTATGGGATTAAAGTGATCGTGTTAGGTTTTACGTGCTTCAGTCACGCGACTCTTTTTGTCTCATTGAGTCCCTGTAGAAGAATGTCTGTTCGGTTTGCGCGACCGGCAAAGGGGCGTGCTCCCTCCTTCCTACTTGTTTGTGCGTTACTGTGGTAAAGTTGTGGTAGCGCATGGTTAAGTATCCGCTTTGCGCCACCGGAAAACCAAATGAAAGCAGGCGGACAGATGCGACCATCAAACTTGGTAGTTTCTAGGAGGAAAGCTCACGAAGTGAGTGCAAATGGGCTTGACTGGAATGGTTATACAGTTGCGGATATTTGCCATCCAAGGATTCAAGGAATTCTCCAATGAAGGATAGGAAAACCTGAAATAATTCAGCTAATGAACTGAAGACGATGTGAGTAGGAGGTCAATTTTCCCACAGAAAAACAAACATTGATGCAGCTATATGGAACCCGTAGAAAGAATACTCACCAGAGGACACTGTGGATTCGGATACGGCATTCCAACAATGATAACAGCTCGGGCCAGTTTATCGCTAAAGTTGATTCCTTCACTCAATCGACCTCCAATCACGCAAATGAGCAATGCACCATTGGACTGGCTTTCAGTGCAGGCAGCACCATAGGCCTGCATAACCTGCGTGACAAAGATGGACAGAAGAACACAAGATTTGTCTCACTTATGTAATACAACTGTCATGAGTTCGTCAACGGTAAGGAATCTTGAAAATGGACTCTCTCTTAGTGGTGTGAGGAGATTTTGGAAATTTCAGTGTAGATTTCGCCCTGTAAGCGGAGCCAATCTCGGGTTTTCAGCATAGACTGACCTCACTTGCAGGACAAAATCTACACCAAAACTGAACTCTCTTCCTGATAACGATTTACCAGATGTACAAAGTTACCATCGTACTGGAACTCTATGTATTCAGTTCGGTTATCCGATAAGCAGTGAGGTTACCTTGACGTACTTTACTATTGTTCCTGTCCCTGGTGATATCGCTACCAAAATTCTTACGTCAACAAAACCGCATAGAGTTATCTCCAAAGCCCTGTCGACTGGAAACTTGGGTAGTTTTTACTTTACCATACCACCAGCATCATTTGCCTATCCGGATGAAGCTTCTTAATGCCGAATATCCACTTTTCTCATCGATGGCACAAGGCGATGATCTATTGCAGTGTGTCGTGTGTCTTGTTTCGCGCCATGGCGGTTTGTTCATCTTCCTGCATCTCGATTACGGAGGTGTGTTCGACAACTGTTTCACTTTTCCAATGACTTTTAGAATCAGTTTCAACTTTGGAGCAGTGGCCATACGGCTGAATGCTACACAAAGCAGTCACACTTTAGCTCGGACTCCTGGTTTACGCTTCTAAGATCACTTTACGCAGTTTACACAGAAGACTTGGCTACATATCTGCCAATAACAGCTCTCCACTGTTTCAGTTTTTCACCATCCGTTTCCTATGGTCTTGCTCTGAGCCCCAGTCATCTCACTATTTCGGGATATAACCATCTACTTTGTATGATATCGTATGAGATTGGCTAGATCGTTTACTATCCGTTAACCGAATAACACTCGTTAGGGAATGTGAACCGAAACGTCACTTGGTTTTGGATGCTTTGTGAACGTGGAATGGAACCTTCCATTTCGTCTGAAACGGAAACTTTACATATTCGTGCACATACTAACGCAAAATAGTGAACCTGTATGATGGTGTTCGGTCACCGTTACCTGGGCGATTAGCAAATGGTGTTTCTTCAGCAAGGTGAAATCGAATGTGAACTGTTAAACATGGAAATGTATTCAAACGTAACGACGAAAACAGTGACAATAGTTGGGAATTTAAAAAAAAATATTCGGTTGTCGTACGTCGCTTCACCCTATATTTTAGCTATATTCCCTTCACTCGGTTTCTCAATCGTAAAATATTTCAAGTTAAGTTCATTCAAAGTCCAGTTCAAAGTGCTTAGCCCCGAGAAACAAGCTAAAAAACTGGATGGAAAGCCAGTTCATTTCCAGCGATTCACCAGAGGGCTAAATACAGCACACAGGAATGGCATGAGTGGGTGAAGTAGTACAAACACGTGTAGTAGGGCAACTGGCCAGAAAAGACATATTGATCAGTCAGTATGTGAGCTTGTTGAAGCACGTCAAAGGCACGTGTCCGAGATAAGCCGAGTGTGCGCACTCAAATAGCTGCCAATGATAGTCGACGTCTGGATTAGTCTACAGTCAATCGGTCGGAACGTTTGATTGATGTTTACGGAGTGATCAGACACGACTGAATTAGTTAGGATAGTGGTGATCAGTCGTTTTATCGATCCGCTGTTAGGAGAAACCGAATAGTGTTCGTGGACACGTAACATAACTCTGCAGTAACGGTAATGTCTCGACTCAGTTCTCGGGCTGATTCTCTCAAGGTAGCCATTTTAGCACAAAGTGTAGTAGTCACCCAAAATCAAGGAGTACGAAGCAACAACATTCCGGGAATCTGGACGTGATATTGGCAACCGGCTTTCGGTGGATGCTGAATCACGATTGGCTGTTGAGTTTACACTTCCGGTCAAACTTGATGCTGTGCCGGCAAGTGGCTCCGTCTTGTGACCAATCGCTTCTTGGCCGTACGAGCGCCCGAAAGCGAGTGGTAAAGCGGCTTTGATGCAATATTCCGCCTAAAATAACTCGCTCAACAGGAACAAGTGAAGTCGTGTACACACCGGATGTTGGCAACATATCCTTTAGTCGTTGGACTAAAACCGACCCCGAAGTAAAGCTGACGGAGATTTCCGCAGCGTTGTGTTTTCCCCGCTTTCGGTTAAATGACGGATAACTGACTCCGAACTGTGACAGCTAGTTCACCAGATATGTCTGTGACATAAACTCCTTGTAGTGATTGGCGAAATACACTCATTTGCATACCAATTTGGCTTCGACTGGAGACTCATCTGGAACCAAACTGAATCTCTCGTTTACGAGGTTCTTAAACAACTGAATGTGCTGCATCAGGCCGCCTCATGTTTCGAGATATCACGGTACATTGTATAGACGTAATGTACAACTCATAACGTTGCTGCAAACTCTTCGATAGCCGACGACCAGTTTCGATCTTCTTGGAGCTCAACAGGTGGCGATATTTATAATAAGGTATTGTTGGGGATACACCAAGAATTTGGGGAACTAGAAAGCGTTTCCACTTCAGTTCTGGAGGATTGGTTTCCTGGACAGCGGGTTGTAATCTGCCTTTCCGAAAATGCAACTCCGAATGAGAAAAGACTACTTTCAAAATCCATTATTGAATCCTGGAAGGACGAACTATCGAATAAAACTGGCCAGAAATACCAGTTGGGTTATTGTTCGTCATCGGAGCTGATGAAACTTCACTTGTCGAGTTTTGTTGACAAAGTAGATGAATGAAGCCTGTGTTCAGATATCATGAATCTCCGTCATCAGCTGCAGCTTTGACACATGAAGTATCATTTAGACCGAGTTGTATAGTTGAAGTTTATGGTAAAACACAGCAGTTCGAATCGGACATCTAAATCTACATCTCACTGCCAGACTGTGCTAACAGATGTCATTCAAGAAAGGTGATGAGAAAGCTGGATTCAGTAACTGGCGTCATACCTATCGTAGTTTGCGTTCAGACTGCACAAGCAGCCGAACGCTGACGCACAAACCCCAAAAGACCATGATGCATACCTATCGGGTCCAGTTTGCGGACATTCTCATCTGCACACACTCGGAACGCTGACGCATACTTTTATCGGGCTGCTCTCAAATGACGCTTTGTCTAGACTACGTTCAAAATACCCCCATTCTCCAACCGGCTGGAGCGCGAGAGAACACGTATATGATTGATCCGCACATTGGAACAGACGAGTCGGAAGGGGGATGAGACGAGTTGAGAACTGAGCTAACTCGCACTTGGCGAATCCGAATCACATGGCAGTCATTGTTTTACAGCCAGTGCAGGTAGAAAAATCGATAAATGAAACGAGAGCAGCGTGGCGAAAACGTCTAACGTCACCGTTTTCATCAGCTGCCTGTTTGCAGTTGCATGTGATCCTAAAGGCATGATGACAGATAAGCTCATCCCAATGGACAAACTTCTGTCGGAAGGAGATGATACCAAAGAAATTAATAAAAAAAACTGGTGATTTAGTGTTCAGTTGGACCTTCCAATTGAAACAGCTGTCGGTTGTTGACAGCCAGAGGTGTCAAGATGCCATCTCTCCATGTGGAGACGTAAGATACTATGGAGAGGAAGAAAAACTGTTAGACTCAGAAAGCTAACATACCAAGGTCTCCAAAAACCGAGATAAAACGAGTGAAAGTAAGGGAGTGCATGCGCATTCATTAGTTGAGGCCAAAGGTTTGACAGTAAATAATCCGCAAAAATGTAGCACATTCGTTTGTTTGAGTAGTACACACACACACGCACAAACCGGCACACTTCAGTTATTCGTCATCAGTTCTGGCATTACAGCGTGTTCCCTGGATTTCTTCATCAGTAATGACGAACCTACCCTGGTTCTCATGAGAGCCGAACGTTTGAAATAAGCAATTATTTTTGAGGAAAACGATGAACATGATTAAGCCAGAGTTCGGTCATCCGAATACTAAGCGAATTTGTCTGCCATGCACAGAAATGAGGTAGGTGACCACTAATATTAGGGCTGAACTTGTGAAGCTGAACATCGGGGCATCGTATTCTGTTGCGTTCGTCCGTTGAATTCGGATAAAGACAAAACACGTAATGGATTGTTTTCCTAGGAATGACCGCTTCTGATCTATAATTGTCACTTATAAAAAGGCCAAGTCGATGGTTTTCTACTTTTCATGTCAGTCGTGAGTATCGTGAAAATTTAGAAAAACTAGTTTGTGAAGAGCGCTCAAGCCCGTGGATATGTGGTAGTAAACCAGGGGAAGTCCTCCTTGGATAAAATAGCAAGCGTTCAATAAGAATTAAGACATCATATTTCGAAAACACAAACTGCTGGAACACTGACTGTCGATTCAAGTAATCTTACGGCAGACTCAGCTGAAACTCAATCGAGAGTCTCCAAGTTTTTTGTAGTTGTTGTGTACTAGCTATCTCTTTTCGTGTTATTGCTTGCAAAGGCACTGTTAGAACGATCGTATCGACGATGCTGAACGCGTCTGGGGCTAATAAGTGAAATCCTGCACAATAGGAGAACAACACATTGCGAAAATAACCGGGTTGCGTTTTGTGGGCCTTAAACAGTAGCCCCGTATGTGTTCCCGCTAATCATCGCAATGATTCAAAAGTGGTAACGCGGTTTCTTTGATCACGCTACCCCCATCCAGACCGATTGGGATCATGGAAACTACGGAGAACAGGAAACCGAAGTGTGAAGGATATCTGAAAAACCCACAAGGTTTGAAAACTACTGACAGTGTGTCCCAAACCGGCCCGAAGAACTGAACCCAGAAATATTTGCAAAACTTTCCGCGTTGTAATAGGCGATTATTCACTTGAGATAGGAAAGTAATTCCTCCCAAACAAATTGACACAACAAAGGAATAAAACCTACCGCATTCAAAAAGCTTCATTAGGTTTATTTTCACCTTTGGAGCCTTACAAAGCTGGAAGGTTTGCTTTTGTCCAGTACGATCAGTTAACTATTCAACTGCCAAATGGTAATTGTATCGATGTTTTATTGGAAGCCGATAAAATGAACTTTTCGCACTGAAGTCAGACTATCCATATCTGTCGTAATATGCTTTGAAAACAAGAAAGACAGTTTCGAAGTCGTTTTAAACGGTGACTAAATGGGCCTGATAAGACGAATCCGGCTGGACTCGATCTGATCACGATTGACGCGTCAGCATAATTTTTTTGCTACTGTATCCAGGCCTCCAAGTATAATGTGGGAGCGACACAATAGCAGTAATCACCATTCCACTTCGCAATAGAACGACGACAAAAAATGGTCACCGTTGGACAACCATAACGGATGATGCGAAACACTATGACAAACTATGTGTTGGGCGTTCCAATTCAACCTGTTGCAAGCAACACAGACAAACATGACATGACACATTAAATGGAACGAACTCGCGAGTGCGGCGCGTCAGTCATTTGAGCTTCACGGAATATATAATCCATGGGGGGCGGCGAATGACAAGGAAACTTACGGACAAGGAGGAAAGCAATTCTTACGAAGAACAGGACTGGATTGTGAACAACAAGCGGGCCGGTCGATTCCAAACAATGTCTAGAGATTTGGTCGGACTATTATCCAAAACCAAATAGTTGATAAGATGTAAGTGTGAACGAATTCGATTGTGCAATTGTTCCTGATGGCAGTTTTTGTGGCCGTATTATGTACAAACATAATGGAGGAGCGATTCTACCGTGTTCAATACAGCTTCAAGCCTCTCGGTGCTGATGACTAAGTCAATGTCGTCTTCAAACCAACCCTCTCTACAAAGATGTGATTTCTATGGAGAATCCACAACGGCCCGACCTGCTAGCAACGGTAGAAAAGTCACTAAATAAGCAGGACCGAAACGATTCTCTTAAACAGGATGGTCCTTCTTTATGGAGAATTCCGTACACCTTCAGGTAAGCACGATGGTTCCGCTTTGGAGATAACGCCAACAGAACCCATCAAAATTGTTCCTTGTACAAGGAATTCTCTCCGAAGGAGATTTGTTTCCTTGATCACGGACTAGCGTACAAGGATCGCTTCCCTTATCATCTCATCACCCCATTAATAACTTCACTTGCCTAAACCAACTGGACACAAATTGTTGCACGTAGTAAGTGATATTGCTGATGTAACGGTGCAGTTCGGATGGCTTTGACGCACTTCATATAGTTATGGTCTGCCAAAGATACACGATGCCATATTCCGGGAAGTTCATGCAGCTGTTAGCGTACACTGCATACATGAAAACGAAAGGATATCGTTAACAGACCACGACGAATTTTCAGCAACCTTATAAGTAGTGCATTACAAATATACATGTATCGCGATATCTCGAATATCCTAGCGACTGAGGCGGCCTGGTGCAGCACATTCAGTTGCCTGGAAACATCACAAACGAGAGTGATTCAGCTGGGTCCCAGGTGAGTCTCCCGAAAAACCAAATTAGTTTCTAAATGAATGTATATTCGCTAAAAGAATATCGTTCTTTGTTCATATTTACTCAATATTAATCACACTGAGAACATGGTTTGTGTGCAGAAAGGGAACCGACCAAAAGAGAACAACGTTAGAACTGCATGCGTTTAGTCGATGCTGGCAACCGACGTGAAATCGGAATTTATTACGATTCTACGAGTTTTTCTCTAAGAACATGGGATATTTTCCACTTCACTTATGGCTGAAGTTGGGACGACGGAATCCAGAAAGACTGGTTCATATACGATCGTCTTGTCTATTCAGAGTTTAGGACCGAGTGAAGCCCATCGCCAAATTTCGGTGACCAAAACAATCATTTGTAAGTATTATTCGCACAAGTTGACTTTTTCCGGCGTGTGTGCCTGTGCATTCTCTCTACTGAGGATTCATCAGAGAAATATGAAAACGGAGGAAGTCGTCTTCTTGTGTGCGGTATTCTCCATAAAGGAAAATCGCAGTTGAGCAGCTGCAAAAGCCAATCGATCCCTCCAGCACGTGGTGTATATCCATGACATTATGCTGTGTGAATTTAAATTCCTCAATACACTTTAGAGAACTGTTTTGCTGGATATCCCTGGGAGATGCTTCTGATATAGAATGATGCGGAGCATTGTGCGCTCGTCCCATAGATTGTGTACACGGATCCACAGGAAAGTACAAGATCCCACACACCAGGCTCTTTGCAGACATGCTCAACAAAACTGTGCAACAACTTAGGGAATAACAAACTACGCACCGACGCGCATGCGTGTTTTGTTATGAAAGTTACTGTCGAGACTAATCCAAAGTGACCGTGAAACGCAGCGTGCCACGTCAATCGTCGCAGATTCGTCGAGGAAAATCTAAGCAGGGCAACTACAAGTAGTTCCCAATCTGTAATGTGTGAGTGCGTATCTAGAAAAGAATGTTTGGAAATGTGTAGTGGTGGTGATAGTGGTGGAAAAACTGTGTGATTGACAGTTTGTTTAAGCAAACCGGTGTCCGATGATTCAGCCAAAAGGAGACAGTCTTACACTTTGTCCAAAGGATTGTGCACACACCCTTATGAAACGAAAATTACTCACACACTGTAAACTACCCAGAACACATCAACTGTGTTCATTCTGCTGGATGGTAATCGCTACATAGCACAAGAGTCGTTTTGTGCAAAATCAACGGAACGAACAAGTCAGCTGATCGAAACATAAGTAAGACCGGTTAGAACGCGTACGTGCAGACAAATCACCCTAAGTCGCGTATCGTCCTTTTTCACAGGTCATTCAACTACAGGAGAAAGCATCTGTGTTGTGGTCATGTCGGATGAGGTCCGTAAAAAATACTGGGTCAATCCGGTTGGTGGTGTCCTAATTCGGTACGATCTTCAGATGTGTTGATTTAAGGGCTGTCAAATGGTGCATGGTAATTACTCATGATTATTTTCCTAAAGAACTCAGGGATTCTTTGCAGTAGGTCCCTACCCTTCACTTTCCTTACACTATTCACTAGGGTTTTCTCCTCTCAAAGTTGTTTGGCAGTTAAGCGCTGATATGTATTGCTGACGTTTTGCTACCAAAGAAGATGAAGAAGCTTTTCTTCAGAGTATATTAGACAGCATCCTGTTAGATATCCTCCTTGCTAATATTCATTTTTTTGGCACCTCAATGAGGACATAATTCACAACAGGGAAATCGATTTTTCGAGTCGCAACAAGTCCATACATCGATTGAGATCACGGTACCCCTCCCACTCAAAGTATGGTCACTCACAGGAGAGGAACTTGACGAAGTAATCTACCTTAGCGGAACTTAATGTACTGTATGTAGCAAAGTATTAGTGGCGTAAATTTAAGTTCTTGTCCAAGGAATTCCGGATCACTCAGAGGGGCTCAGATAGTACAGAGGTACGTTTAGCGCAAGAATATGTGTTATATTCAGAAGTTCGGTTTTTCTGTTCACTTGTATGCAGTCCCGACGGTAAGTCAATCGTACCGGTTGACAATCTCTCATATACCTTGGTCAAACTGATCAGTACAGTACTCGAGCTTTTTCCTAGGTCACATTCTATAGGTCTCATATGAGAACGTGCAGATACAATACTCAGCTGCCAAATGAAGGATTTTGTTCGCGACATTCATAAGTACTTTTTCGACCAATTATTGACGGCAAATCAAAGGCTGTGATTGGTCAATAATCAATGAAACCGCACGCGTTTCAGAAGATACAGTTGAAGCACAAGTTCATATTGCTCGAATCATCTATCAGTTAACCGATACCGGATGCAATCAGAACAGTTATCTCAATATATTAATTCCGGAAATCGACCAGAAAAACATCCTTGGTTCGCTCCTGGGAAATCTCACATTTTGTATACAAAACCACTGGGGTTTTATTAGTTTAAAAAATATTTTCCTGGACGCCGTCTCGAACTCAAATCCTCCTGACTGTGCTTGATTGAACTCAAGATTGTTTCTTTAGTTGTTTGTGTCAATCGGACCTTGTTTGTTCGCAGTGCTCGGATCGTTTGTCCGCATTTCTGACTAAAGCAGGTGAAACCCCCCTGATTTGAACTTGCACGCGTCAGCCTTCAACTGCACACTGTGGGATATTCCTACGATTGGTCAGCAAACTTTGAACCGAATTCCTACGGCCGCTGGCTGGTTGTATTGTCCTGTCACGTGTTGTTTTTACTGTGGACTCTGAATCGGCTCTTACCCTTGCAACTGGAAGCAAACAACACCAAGCACCACTGGCGTCCTACGCCATTCACCCGTTATGTGCGCAAACTTTGAACCGAATTCCTACGGCCGCTGGCTGGTTGTATTGTCCTGTCACGTGTTGTTTTTACTGTGGACTCTGAATCGGCTCTTACCCTTGCAACTGGAAGCAAACAACACCAAGCACCATTGGCGTCCTACGCCATTCACCCGTTATGTGCACCAGATGCGGTCGATAAAAAAAAAAAAACTTCGCGTTTGTGCATAACTACTTGAAGGCAGAACGTTGAGAATTGATTTGCATATTTCGCCAATAAATAACTTTCTGAATAGTTGGCCTGTGTCTTCTCAGTTCAGCTTCCGTTTAATGAGGACCTTGAATGTCTTTTGGTTGCTGGAACATTGCACTACATTGTTCTTGGACCCTAAAAGAGATTCGAAATGCGCATCTTCTGCCAACTGTTGAACTCACCGTAAAGTGTAGTTCAATTTATTAATCATAACAGATGTCGGCTATTTCGAAGCTCCTTCAAAAATTAAATAACGTCGCATTTGATTTTGTGGTCATTATCGAAATACAAGGAGGACAGAGATAGGGTATCAAGGTACGACATCGGTAGTTGGTCTGTGTTTGGACGACGCATCCTGTGCAATTCATCTTGACCGTGAAATCGCGTGACCTGACGCTATGCCGCGGCCAGTCTGAGGTGGCCAGCCGGTTGGCATGACACCTAAATGCCCGGTCCTCAGTTCAAGGTAGGCTAGGTCAGGGTTTGTCATGAAGTAGACGGTCCAATCTGAGTTCAACTCTATGGCGAAAGATGACTAAATTATTTATATTATAAAACATCCCCTCGCACTGGTTGGCTAGTGTTGGCCAATCAATCCACACAATATGGGTTAAACTGACCCAAGACAATGCGGCGGAAGAAGAGGATGCGGTAAGCAGTTTTGCTCGCAGTTTGCGGTTGTTTTCACACTTTTTGACCCAAGTTAAGAACACAAGAAGAACACAAGAATTAATCGAACTAACCCAGCAAGCAGCTGAAAAATCAAATGTTAAACGCATCTGTGGGATTTGTAACACAGCGGACCATCATAAACGAGAGATGGTCAGCTGGATTCAGTTGAGTCTCCTGTAAAAACCGAATTTGTGTGCAAATGAGGGCATTTGTCGGAATATGCACGATTTGGGTTCAAGTAGGATATATAGTTGACGAAAACTCGGGAACTGTGCCCACTTGATGAGCCCCAAGAAGGGCGAAACCGATCGTTGGCTGTCGAACAGCTATCAGCAAATTTGTGAGTAGTATGTGACGCCTAGACAAAATACTGAGACCATTTTTGCTGAAATGCATCACTCTGGCATCCACTTGCTTAAATTTGTCAGAAATTCTCCATCTACTGCCTGCCGCTTTCTTACGGTTTTTATCTTCGGTTCCACGGTCGTGGAAGAGTAACGTCCTTCTCAGAGTCATTTTTGAAACACTTGGTGAGATTACGGGTCCAAATAACCAAGCAAATAAATGGTGATATAATCACCATGACTCTCTGAGACAAGCAGTGTGTATGGGTGCGTAAACACATCAAACAATCATGAGTATGGGAACTGGTCAGTTAGTAATTCGCCAGTCGTCCCGCTACTGTAAATCCATCAGTGACAAGCGATGCCCTTGAAAAATTGCGTGAAGAACTAACACAGAGCGGTCCTGCTGACTTGGGCCACTGAAAATGCTATTCCTGAGATAATGCATGCCAAGCACACTAGAGCAACCACACTGAATACTGTAAAAATGTAACACACTACTCATAAGGTTGTTGAGAGCTTAATATTCTGCACAAAGGCCGTCTCATATTTCGGTCGGTACGATATTCAATATATATATATGTAACGAAAAGCCTTTGACTACGACACAGAACACCTATGTTTATTTTACCCTTATTAAATTCCACGTTTTTCTAGTTATTTGACTCCTCTCTACTTTGTCAAAAGTAGTGGGAACGCCTCTCGATCGATATCCACCAGAGGCTTACCATCAACTACTGCTCGGCGGCCGCGACTCGATATCTACAAGATGCAAACTCATCCTCACAGAGGGATAACCGAAGTAAAGTACAGCAAAGCAGAGTAGTTGGGGAGGTCCTGTGGAGGAGGATTGCATTCCGAACCGTTCACAAAACTGCATTGTTGTGAGTGCATTATCAGTTTTGGAAAATTCAGTATCGTGACGGCCGCCTTGAGGGTGGTCTTTTTGCTGCTTGGTAATTTATTAATAAAGCAAACAGAGTTGTCCTTGATAAAAGTAAGTTGGCAAATGAAACGAGACTACTATCAAAGATAAGAAATTGTTCCTTAAGAAGATTTTCGGGGGAACCGAAAGTAATTGCGACCATTGGCTAATCAGTTACACCAGTCCAGTGTATACCCAAGGCATCGTTCATGAACCCACATGTACCGAAGCATGCTCGGATAGCTGTTTTTGAAATTCTGCCTACTGAGTTTATTAAACCTTATTTGGTCTGGAATATGCGTCTGGAGGTGGACGACGCCGACACTCATGTTGGACTTTGTCACGAGCACGGCAACCACGAGCGCTGGCCTAGCTCAACTGCCCTCATTACACTGGTATCCAGACTGCAGGCGTTGAGCTGTAGTCAAACAAAGATTTCAATTCATAGTCGCTGATGAGTAGGACAGCTATCCAACATCACCTTGAGCCTTCGTTTTTCTAATAGCACGTGGCTTGCCAGCTTCCGAACCTGAAAACAATGCTTGTGGTCCACGTCCCATTAAATTCTCATGGAATGCGTTCCATGTGTGCACGTTCACAACATCTGGGTTTTAAACTGCTTGCAGTCACCAAAAGTTAGGGTTTTTCACCTGTTGCATTCCAAAAGAGAAATGGAGTGCGCAGTGTTTCACACACAAAAATTTTCGCGGTTACACCTGCTATCCTTGATGGTTAAATTTTGGTTAGGAAGCACTTTGTAAATAGATCTGCTTTATCTAAGCTGAACATATCAATAGGTAATTGGAATGTTGTCAGTAAAGGAGGGGGTGCGTGACTGAAGTTCAATGAATTGATTTGGTTCCGAAAAAAATATGCAGGTACTAGGAATCATTTGTCGAGAGCGGTCGGCAATAATTGCAGATAGGATAGCCCATCACCCTCACTTCAAGCCACTGCTTTGCTCTGGTCAGCTACATGAGGTGAGAAGTTGGAACTTTGTTTGTTATCTCTTAGGCAGAAAGTTGGCATGGGAATCGTGAATATTCACTGCCCCACAGAGGTCTGTTAAAGTTACAGTGCAAGCAGGTTGGCAGATTTCCGTCCTTCCTAACCAAATATCGCCAACTACTCCATTGTCGATGCAGCTGAGTGGTTCATTTTAGAATCTTGAAATTCCACAGCGTTCATGCGCACATGGCGCATGGTATGGAGGAGCAGTTTCCGAGGAAGGTACTCATTGAAGACCAAATGGATCGCCCGCCCTGGTTCGTGCAAAGCAATTCCCCCAAGAGAAGGCATTCTATGGAAAGAAGAGGTGAAGCTCTGCAAATCGTGGATGGTGAGGGAAGCTACGCAGCTGCATCCGGGGTAGCGAACCCCCTTTCAAGGGTTTTCCTTTGTAGGCTACTATGGTAGCAGAAGTTCATGCATTTGAAAATCGTTTGGAGATCCCAAACGAGGTTGGAAACAAGTTTGTGTGAAGTATTTTGGTACCAACTGACTACCGGAAAGTGAGAATATCCAAAGCACAAATTTTCCACAGTATTCTTTCACGGGTGAGGAATACTGCTCATAAGATACATACAGATTGGTCCCCTCTGAGATTGAATGCTTCCTCAAAAGGTAATAATATACAGTCAAATCTCAAAAAAAATTAGTGTAAAAAGGCTTTAACTGGGATCAGCTGTCTTTGGGAATGTTTAGAAGGTTTGAATTTGTACTATTATGGGATATAATAGTAACAATCGCCTATAAATTTGGAAGCGCTATTTTTCAGAACATCAAAATTATTGTGTCGTAACTGAGCCTGTCTCCTCTTCCTTGTGATGGGGCAGTGTGACAGCAATTGCACGCGGGCTAACTGAGCTCTGGCTATGGTGTCAGCAGGACGTGGTAGAATCAGGACAGGAAACCGAGACTCCAACATATTACAATAAACTAATGAAAACAAGGCCAACCGTAAAAGGACTTCACATATCACGAGAACTATGTAATGCTGGATAGTACTTGGCACACCCAGATCACCCTACGGAAAGTAAGAATCATTGACAACCATAAAACCCTGCTACCCACTTGGTGACGCCTGCATGCGCAAAGCCGAACAAACTCCAGACCAGATGAAATGAGTGGATACAAAACGGTGGTGTTCCTGAGAGCTCCCACCTCCAAAAAAACTCTCTGTTGTCCTGCCGTTGGCTTTGCGAAGGCTAGAGATGTGTGGCGCTGAGGATGCCACAAAGAATTGCAAAACACAGTGGCAATCCATGCCTAAGTTCTCAAACACAAAGCCATTTGTCGTACGGTATCCCATGTAATTGACTTTCCGAAGCTGGCCGAACCGTCGCAATAGCAAATATATAGGCTTAGTCACCTCTCTATTCAATAAAGAATGTACTACACATGGGTGAATGAAACGTCCATATTCCCCCTGGCACTAAAAGTTAGCCTTGCTATGCGAATCTCCTGTGGTAACCAACCCGACGTTGCTTTTCTTCTGGAGACATGGATTCCAGGTTTAGGTTCAGTGTCATCAAAGCCCAACCTGAGAGGCAGTTTTCTAGTTGACAGTAAAACGGCAGCCCAGATCGTGGTATCGTTTCTTATTAACAACTGCACCCCCGGATTCTTATTGCCTTAAGAGTAAATGCTGTCCGGGATTTAAGAGCTCTCCAGTGAATCCGACCGTTGTAACCAACTACGCGCCTAATTTTTTGATCCAATGGTACTTCTTCACTGAGCTACAAGAAGCCGCCCACCCCACTTCTGTACCCTGACAGTTTCTGATGAATGGAACGCAGGAACTAGTCTTTCAGATGATGCTTCCCGTCACGTCCTTAGAAAGTTCGGATTGGGAAGTTGCCAATACGGTGATTCACTGAATAAGTATGCTAATTTCGGTAGTTAGCACACGTATTCAGCACCTGGGGAGTTATCTGCTCATCTGTATTCCATACCGTTTCCCCAAAAGACTAGGTTCGGAAATTACCGCTGCAGTACTTTACGGGTAGCTGCCATTCAAGAAAATCACAGGCCGATTCACGTTTCTTCAGGGGCATTAAGTAATGAATTATATTTGTAAATGCATGATCGAGGTGCTCACATAATTAGGTCTTAGAGCATATTTACTGAAGTGCACCTGGGCATAGAAACAAAGGTGGTTCGGGGAAACATACGTAGTCCGACCTGATTTCATTCATTCACTGGTAACTAGCATCCGGTCGAGGACCCCCCCTGTCGCAACTCACGATATAATATACCAACCTCCGGAGAATTTGAATTGGCTAGAGGACTATGTCACTAGGACCGAAGAAAACATGAATATAAGAAGGCAGAAATGGATCCAAACACGAAAACAAAACGAAATTATTCTCATATGACATGGTTTTGGTACCAAACTAGGGTGCAAATCGTAGGAAGGAAGTATAGAACAATGACCTTTGAAGAGGGAATGGTGCCTCTTTCTGGGTTGAGTCTCGATCTTGTAGAAGGCATTTTGGCTAACTAAGGCTTTATTAAGGGTTATTAACAAAATAGCGGTTGTCTCTGAGAACGACGTGGAAGTAAACCGAGCTGGTCGATACATCAGGGCCGAACACTCAGCATGATTAACTGACGATCCGCGCTCATAGCCTCAGGTACGGACAACTGAACAGTCAAGAAAGTGCATGGCTTGCATAAATCAACAGTGGGCTAAAGATGCAACAGTACGCACGGAAGATCGATAAGGAAATTGTTCTAGGACAGATGTGAAGGAAATGCCTGATGCGTGTCGTAGAATCGGAATGAAGATAAGTGCACCTGCAGAACTGCCAAACAAGCGGTTTGGATTGGAAGGCCGTAAACATTAAGTGACTGGGTTAAATACACGCAAGATGACGCCTGGAGGAGGTTTTAACACAGAAGATAGCACTTCTGTGTTAACTTTTATGAGTGGTGGTTCGCCGAATGATTGTACACAATGAAGCGGTCTGATTATGAAGTAATGAACACTTTGTGGATGTATACTCAAAACACGTTAGCTGCATCACACGAATAAGGATTATTCGATATTATCTAATTGATAAAAACTACGGGTGTTGGACCACAAAACATTTAATCTAGGTGTTTCTTCTGGACATCAGTTTTCTTCCATGAAAAAAGTAACCATAGTTATGATGAGTTTTGATAGCATTGACTCTGATATTTTCCATTTATTCTTGGCTGATTTTGACAATGACCTGACGTGCTTCAACTGTGCGATCGATTATATCGAAAGGACACAGCAGTACCCAACTCAGTACAAGCGTTCAAGATTCGGGTCTCCGAACGATCACGCGTCACGAATTGAAGGACAACCAGCCGTACGGCTATTAGCTGCCACACTCGGGTTTGAAATAAAACAGGTTAGCAACAGCTTATTTGTTACAGCTACATGATACTCACCTCACAACCTGTCAGTAAGCTGCGGAAGGGCAGTTGAAGAAAGATACTTCAAACGGCGAATGAGGGTAACCAAATTAATTTGGTAGCTAGCGATGTATTCAACATGCTCAGTAATGATAGTCAATCGACTACAGACATGGCTGTTTTCGTCAGCAATAGGGGATAAGGTAAGCATTTCTCCAAAATATGAACACGGCCTGGATGTTAGTAAAACTTCGCTCTTTCGTTGGAAGCCGTAATCAAATGATTTAACTTCTGCAATTACAACAACCTTCAGGCATACTTTTGACCAGATTGGCTATCAAATATGATTGCCAAAAATCCTGAGTTGAGGGAGAGACGAGTGCTGTAATTCATACAATGCACAGAGCTACACATTCGTAGTATAAAAGGAGGTTAAATTGGGGGTTGCTAATTGGGAGTACTTTTCATATAAATAGGATTGAAAAGTAATTTATCATTGCACTAAACACCAGAAATCTTGAGATAGAAAAAATGACTAGCCTTATAAGGATTTCACTAACCATCGCAAGTTGCACCACACTGCTTATGTGTACTTGCTTGGTAAATGTCTTGTTCGGGCCTTCGTTATTGCAACGGACTCAACTAGTCACCTGTTCCGGGTTTGTAGCCGTGAAGCGAGTTGGTGAGTGACATTGGGTTAATACGAGACTGCGGATGAGTGGAGAATTTTCTATAGAGGAAAAGGTCGGTAGCTCAGGTAGCGTAGATGGTCGTTGGCTTGTTCGCTGAGCTAGGCAATTTTATTGCAAACGTTTCATCACCAACCGAGGTAACATCATCAGTGCGTTATTGGGGAGCGTAGTTGTGCGTAGCGCACAGCTGAGTGGAAAATGTTCGGCTAGTCGGAGTTGAGCATTAGGAATTTTCAAGTTCAACAATGTCATGATGTGGCCACCAAAAAAGCAAATGCCTAAAGAGACGTCACGTCGTCAAACGAGAGAGAAAGTGCACAGGCCAGGAAAACATTTTTCCGTCGGCTGGCGACTTCCATCATTGAAAAAAATGTTACCGTAAACCATAAATAACAGAATGTTATGTCTGTAAGACTTTCACTAGTCTGTGGGTGACTGGGCCACGCCGATTATTGTTGAAGATGGACCGGCAAACAACAATTAGTGACCGTGCAAGATAAAACCAGACACAAATAAGTGAGTAGTTGCACACTAGGAATGATGACTCACCTGAGTCAAGGAACTGGGATTTTTTGGCTCACGAAACACGCGCTTTTGTTTATTTAGTCGTTCCAACAGACCAGTTTTTTCCCAACGTAAGCAGACCGACTGCTGATAGTCATAGGATGGAAGGAAAACGACAATTCCATCTGTGCACGGATAAGATAAAAGGAATGCTGAGTGGAACGAAAATGGCTTACGTCAGCTGATCAAAACTATTATCATGATTGTGCGTCGCAGATGTATCGATAGGCTAATTTTTTTTGAAGGATAATGAACTTTCAAAATTATTAAAGTGGGCGTAAGAGAGACCATGTGCAGAACGGGACCTCGTTTGACCACCAAGTACTTCCATTCAGCATTCAGTTTCTCGGTTGTTGCTGTGCTACAGATGTTTAAATCCAGGCACGGGCCATGTGTACATTGCGTAAACCCTCGGTGAGATTCAACCTACACAACGTGTTTCGGCGCACATCAACAGAAGTGTGTGAGGTATACATCGCACAGCATTATCTTATGCCGGGCCACCATATCTCAGGGATCGTGCTCACCTGCAGAGCCGAAACACGAATACGTCAAGAATTCCCAGGCAGCACAGATATTGCGAATGGGACGCATCCAATAACGCAAGTTGTGTGTGTGAGCTTCAGAAAGCATTATTATCGCACTAACGACCACGTGAGTTACAGATAATGCCAACTTTAAGCACGACCTGCTGGTCAGAACAGAAGTCATGTGACTCACCCCAAGTAACCTTCACAACCATTATGAGTTCCCGTAATCACCACCAGCTTCAGAGACAACGATACACCAGAAGTAGATGCAACTGCTTCATTGCCATAAAATTATAGCGAAATAAGCTTCAATAAGGCACCCGGTGGAAGTCGGATCGTCGCAAAAATCTGTCTTTAAATTACACGGCCAAAAGCAAGGTTCCTATATCTTCCAACAGCATCCAAAGAAACACCTGGGTATTGAGTTGTAGTAAGGCATCATCAGTCGGAGTGGTCGAGTATTCCCCGCCAACCTCATCCAACACAAGGTAATGTACAATGGAAGATGAAGTTCGGTTAGACAGTCTGGATAAGAAAATAACAGAATGCTCGATTATCTGACACGACCTGCGAGGTTTTCCATCACGTTCAAGGATAATCATGCGGACGTCATTCGGGAAGGCGCAGACCACACGGAGCCCGATTTCAATGCAGCCGCTGTTATTTCGGGGCGTGGCATGCGTCACGATGAACTGACACCCGTACACCCCACTTAACAGGACTAATGATATCACTGTGTTTAAAGTTACAATAAGGGACGTCCGAGACAAGGAAAATGATGTCGTGGCTCACTACAGATTAGTATAGGTAGTGGTCTGATTTTATACAAAGATGAGGGCGGTGATGTTTAGAACGCCCTTTGGTTTCTGCACCTTAAGACACGCTGGTTGGGGTTACTAACTTTTGGTGTTAATATCAAGAATCTACTGGAAGCGGTCCACTCCATCACCAAAACTAAATTCAACCCCTGATCAAACCATTGAACGAACCAACCGAACAAAGATCCAAAAAACAACAATTTGAAGTTTCTTCTCTAGCGATTTCGTAGGATCTCTGTAGTACATTTGAAGCGCTTCGACATCCATGTAAAGTAGTTCTTCTACCAAAGACCATTGCGAGTGATCCAAGCTGTCTTGGCAGGATAGGCCTTTGTTGAATGGACACCACATAAACCGACTGCACGAACAAATATCAGTGCATTTAGCCTAACTTCAAGTAGTGATAAAAGGAAACACTGATGTCAGTAAGTTTGTATGCTAAATCTAATATAAGGCGTCGTATACAAAGAATACTTCTAGAGATCACGAATCCTCAGACATTTTGGCTACCAGTGAAGCTGTGGTACCTGAATGAGGCAGACTGACCAATAAGCTCAGACCTGCTTTTGTTTTGTCACTGATTTCAGTGAAATGCAACCGAACCAGATGATACCTGAAACAATACACGGCATATTAGAACAAGCGACAATACTAGACGGTGGCAAGGTATTTTCGTCTGTCGAGCGGTTCCAGGTAAGACAAACTGTTTAGTACTGGCGCCCCGCGAAGCGCTGTCAAACCACTATTATCCCTAAACAACCGGTGATCATTCACCATTTGTACTTCAAATAACACTGGTATATAGGGGTTTCGATCTTGGATCTTGTGGGAAAAGGTTGGAATTGTGTATAGTTTTTCACTTGTACTCGTGAGAAGGCATCAGTTCATACTGAGAGGAAAGCTGATCACGAGGACCCAAACAAATCTGTCGTATGGGAACAGTAAGCCATTCCAGTATGCATGTAGCCCAGGGTCTGGTCTAATCGCTTGTGCCTATCTGAACCATCAAAAGCATGCGTGTTTATCCTAACAAAACGCTCCAGCTGCGCAACAATCCTTCAGTGCTTTAATACCCACCGGATTCAACCAGCTGGACAATCAGATATCCAGCATGATTTTGTTTCGAAAGATGTTTGATTTCGTCTTCAATTCCTCAATGGATCCTGAACTATAGCGTTCGATTCCTTTTGAGTCGTATTGGTGAGTCATCTTCATCTAAGGTTCAGCTGCTGAAGAACTGGGATTTTCACCTTGTTCTCGTCTTGTGATCCGACTATTACTAGATAGAATGAAGCATGACTAAGGTTCCGGTGTTACCCAACGAAGACAACTTATCGCGTTTTCCTATGGTGATTCTTACACAGAGAATACTGTACAACGGACAGGGAAAAATCAGTAGCAGTATTCTCTCTAATTCCATTTGAGCCCTATCCAACTGGGAATTAAGGAGAGCTTTTAGAGTACTTCTAGTGGAATACAACCCTATGAGCTTCATTACATTGGGCGCAAAAAGTTCTGACGTTCCCATTATCGAGCTAAGCGTAGGACAGTCCTTCTAAGAAAATGCACAATTCAAAGCAAGGTATAACTGACCACCAGGGAGGTACAACCTCGCTTGGCTCGTCGACAGAAGCAGTGGCGAGTGATAAAAATTGTTGCACCGCTCCCAATTTCAAACACTACAAAACGATCGTGTTTGCAGCTTACTTTCTGTCAACACTCATCGATTCACCCTATAACATCACAACTGTGTCTACAATTGTGCTAAACTAACCCAACGATACTGATGCACAACAAGTAATGGCTTGAAACATGACGCAATGACCTTAAGAGAAGTCCCTGTTGTAGGTACGGTTTGAATTGAACAGAAATCGAACCATGTTTTCCATTGAGAACCCAAGATGCTTTGAAGTCCTGAACAAGATAAACTAAATCTTCAGATGGCTCATCCGTTTATTCCACTTTCTTCGGCAACAGACAAATTGTTCTGGTGGAATATATACCTTACAGTCAGCAAGTGGTCTGTTGCGGAGACTGGATAGTTGATCTTTCCGGAACCCTAGAATTCGACGGAATTCTTACATGGTTAGCGTTAGAAGGGCATACTCCATGAAAATGCTGCGTTCGGTTACATGAAATACAACGACGGATTTACTGCGAAGTAGTAGCACTGTGAGACCCGTTTTTAGACGCTCATGTAGCCGGGTACGCAATCGGAGCCATAATATATGAAAAGCTGTTGCTTGACCTATTCGGACTGAGGCTCACCTGCAATATCCGTGGAAAAACTTCAAACACAGTGACAGTATGGAGTAGATTACCGGAGCTTTGATGAAAAATAGTTGAACATTGACAAGTTCTCTGATAAAACCGGAGGGAGTATTAAGGATGATACTGTTGCCTGTATTTTTGTAAGTCATTCAGACATGGATGGGAGCCCTAATCAGGGGGAGAATAGGACCGAAACACGAGGTCAGAACCAACCGGATTGATTGAGAAAAATTGTCCACGGTTTAGAGTACCCAGCAAAGTTGGTTCCATTTGGTTAAAGGAAGACAACTAAAAAAGCCAAAGATGAAGCTTCTTCACTCGGAGATTTTACTATATGGAAAGTGAACATGTGAACTGACGGACCACTATCCAAAAGTGGCCTTAGCTTTCAATGGATTACAAGGCTTGCGTGTGGCGCGGATGCCGTGCGAGTGAACTCTTCAAAACAAACACGTGTCGAATCTGTCGGGACCTCCGGAAACAATCTGTACAAAGTCCAGTTGAATGAAACAGAAACTGATCAACCTTAAGCAAGTCAAGAAGTCCCCAATAAATCCGACGAGTAGTAAATTTCACAAATTTAAGTCAAAGTGATCAGATCATGTCCTCTTATAAATGGTAAGAGACATATAAAAGCCCAATGAGGTCAATGGAAAACACATAAATTTGCTGACCGGTATATAACTTCGGAATAACTCGAAAAAAAACGAAACAAACAGAGAATAGGAAGCTGGCTTTTCCAAGCAGAGTCTGTCTTGCTCATTGCTTGACTCTCGCTCGCTCTGCCTTGACACCCGAATATTACTCAAGGAATACCTTGAATTGGGCTACGGAGTGCCCCGATATGAATTGAAAAAAGTCTCAGTGGGACTATGAAGATGTCAGATTGAAAATGGGATATTTCAGGAGATGCCCAGCGCGATTGGGTTTCCGGGTTCAGGTGAGACATCCTTCTAGAAATCTTCGCCTCACCTAAAGACATGCTCAGTTCCCTGTTTCTCTGTCGAAGCATCTTTGAAACAGTTCCCGGATGTCCTAACGGGAAAAAGGCGCTGTCGTGCTAGGAAACAAGGCGACGCGACTGTAATCCTACAGGTCGCGGCTGCTCATTGCCATGAACTTGAACCAAGGCAGTAGAGAGGAGTTAGGTTGCCCAAAGTGTAGATCATTAGGAACGTGTTAGTTCCAAGATAAGTCTCCCCGGTGGAAGCAAAGAGTGTGGAATTTAACTGTCCGTCAAGTCTCGCTCACTTTACCCCAAACTGACGTTATACATAGAGAAACGACCTAAACCAAACTCTGGTACAGTGGAGAATCAAGAAAGTTAGGACAATTATTCATCCAAATTCCGAGGAAAACGCACTTGGTGTACGGGAGCAAATTTGCAAAATAACCTCGCCGCATTCATCCATCACCTGAGGAGTGGAGCGTTTCTGAAGACGAAAAAGAAAGCAGGATAGCGAGTCGTGAATCAATCATAACCGCGTAGAAACCACAGTTACAACTTGAATTACAGTAAAATTCACCTGTTGCTGCAAAGTGCTGCTTCAAACTATTTTGGGTTGGTCACGATATCACAGCTTTGTGTCACACAGTCCCATCTTGTTACCGGTTGTTTTTTAGGAAGAGCTAAGATTGTGCACTATCGTATTTTAGTTGGCTTGACCTCAGCGGTGCACACAAAGATAGTATAACAGAAGACCTTTACAAAAACAACGGTTATCATACAACAGACTAACTCCAACCCTAAAATAAATCATTGTTAGTAAGTTATTCTTGAGCTGACTGACCCACTGTGCGGTGACAGTTAATTTAGATGAAAACCTACTGTCACGCCGCCTTTGTGCATCATCTAGGTTAATCCAGAAGTGAATGCAAAAGTACAGGGCTCATCTCGTTCTAGAGTGACAAGTGACAATCGTGAGGCCTGTATGAAAAGAGAAAAATAATGCGAACTTCGATGAATGGAAACTGAACCCAAGGAAGCTATGGTTGGCTAAGCGTTGTAATAAAACCGAAGTAACAAAAGGCCCAGAGGAAAGATAGGAAGTCCGTTGAGATAAGTCCAAACATGCTCCGAGGTAACCTAGGTTATTTGAGCAATATAGCTTCCGGAAAAGTGGACTTTCGATCGTTGTGAGGGGGCGGTTGACAACGTAGAGGGATGTTATTAGTCGACTAGCCTTAATGAGGCACAACTAAGTGAATGTACATAAGCTCAGCGTACAAGTCCCCTTCTAGCTCAGTCTAACACGTATTATTTACACATAAACCCTGTGACAAAAACCATGATCAAATACATGTTTTATTCTGTAAACAGGGAAGACAATGCTAGTGGGATAATGCAGTTTTGAAGAACGAGTGAACGGTGGTTCTGTTATGAAGCACAAATACGGGCAATCAATCTCCTCCCAATCACGACGACTGGTGTATCAAGATAGGGAGATTATTGTCACTGCAGATGCACATGGATCAGGAAGGAGAACATAATACGACCATACAGACCTACTCTTCCTCATGTGACTACTCAGGAAATTGTGTCTAGTAGTGCAAGTGGACTTTTGGATGACGCGTGCAACAATGCTAGGAAAGTGGAACCATGGTCCGAACTATGGATACTGATTCCCTAGACATGTACCTACACACCTAGACAACAGCTTGTTCCCACGGACCCCACTAATCGTGTGTGGCGTAAAGGGGAAGGGAGAGAACCTGCGATGTTATTTTACTTAAAAGCATGTTTCTTCTTCCGAACAAGGTTCTATCTGGGAATAACATGATCCACCAGACCAAAACTAGCTTATATTGGGGGGGGGGTGGTTAAAACCAGTAAGATCATGCTAGATTATCTTACGGCGTAGCCTAATAAAAATAAAGAATAATCAGGAATAGTGAAACTACGGTATTCACTGACGCTGAGAGACCGGAATGAGTCATATGGAGCAGTATGAGGGAAGATATTGGTTTCCACCGGTGCACGCTGAAAGAGCACGAATCAGCACCTAAAGTCAAGAGCATACTCACACATGACTGTCGACTTTCGAATACAGAGCAACCAAACTCAGTAATTTCTCCAAGAGGGACCTCATGCACAAAAATCACTACCTTGAGCAGTCAGCGGTAGTGCTCGGCGTCTGACAAAATCTGGTGCGCGATGCCTGTGAAGGGAGGAAAGTGCCACTTTCACTGTGGCTTGCAAGTTCACATGAAGACGTAGTTTATTCACTTAATTGGGAGCCCGCTGGGACCTTGTCTTGCAAGGGATTTAGTTTTGAACTATGGTCATTCAAACAATTCAGCCATACGCCCCAGTCAACCATCTTAACCAGAATTACCGTACCCTTTCCAAACGCACCATCATTCACATTACAGCCAGACAGGAACTGACCCAGCGCACAGTAAAGGTAGTCGACGGCATTCACTGATATTCATTGGTTTTCCAAATTCATTGATCTTCCAGGCGAAGGTACGAACCTAGCTCGCATATGCAAACACCATGAATAACCCACTGCCGAAACGAAGTAGTGAGTACGTTGACTCGATATCCAAGATCTCAAACGTTGAAGCTCCTAGGATTTCTTTCATTACGACTTTCCCACGTGAATAGACGTAGCCAGCGCTCCATCGGGAAGGCTATACGAACGCCATCCCATCAGCATTTTATGCGGAAAAAGGCTCTTCGGGAACGACGCTTTGATAAACGACAATAAAATTGGAAACGTTCGATCGTCTTGGTGAAAGTGCGATAACACCAAAAACACGATACGTTGTATTGTTTTCGAAAAAGTTTGGTGAGAATCGGTAGATTCATTGCTAGGCAAAATTTCGCTTTTGACACAAGAGCTTCGTCAGGCCAAGTGACTAGGTTCCGAGGTTGGTCGAGATTTAAGGCGGAAAGAGAACCAATCAGCTAAGTCAAGCCAAATCCCTGTTGGGTGTCGGCCGAGGGAGAGTGAACAAGTGTTGGGCCGATGGGGAAACCTACGTGTGTTTGGGTTCAGTCTAGGGCCTAGTTCTTCTGGTTCGGTCCATTTGATGATCCCTTTTGAACGTCGTTTGAACTTTCTGTCCGTTTGTGTGGGTGAGCTAGTGCTAAGATAGTTGTGTAAGAGGGATGCTGTGACCTTTGGTCGGGTTGGGATTTCCATCCCCACCCCCCAGGTTCTGCTAATGATTCTACCTGGATTGACAACCACAGTCACGTGTCTACTCGGCTTATCTAAGACCGCTTTCCATACGCTCGCCAGTTCCACACTCTCGATTCCATTCACGCTGTGATGCAGTAATAAATCTACCGATTGTTACGAAACTTTTTCGAAAACGGTGACTACTCAATCGGTTCCAAGTATTTTTCACCTGATTGAACGGTACGTTGTACTTTCATCTCTTGGACAAGCTGAGTGAAGCTCGTGCATCATATGTGCAACAACAACCTCCTTTGAAATGCTAAGCAGGCAAACAGAGGCCGGTGCGGTGTGCCGGCGGCCGGAGACGGTCGGTCAATAAGCAGCATGGCGATGCGCGCTCTGGGGCCGTCATCGGCCTAACTACGTATGCACACAACACATAAGCAGTGTCAAATGCCGGTGACTCATCATGTGCGTGTCAAGTGACTTTTGGCAAAACGGGTTCCGACTCAATCCGAGTTGCTAGAGCAACGAACGTGTACGGTGTATGTCGCATGTCGCAAGCCTGTGAACTAAGCGACACGCGTGCGATGAGAAGAACACAAGCTCAACCGGTTCCAAGAGGAAACCAAGTTCACGAGCTGTGGCTACCTTAGGACATCACCTGAAGCGAACTTTGGATGCACTGACTCAACGAGCTATCAGGATTAGAATCTACGGTGTGGAAGGAGACTGAAAAATGCGGTCACTGACCCTCCGGTGGTGCGCTTAATTATTTAGAAGTATCCTCTGAACTACGACGACTGTCTCACAGAATAGCTCACTTTCTATGTGCATTACGGAAACCGATCGCGAGACAGTGATTTTTAACCTAGGCATTACGGAAAAATTGCGACCACATTTCGTCTCAACTAGCGGCCATTCATGAGTTTTCTTTGGGAAATGGATATAAATTTCAACGCCCGGCGGGTCAAAATGTCTAAACAAAACGAAGTTCCACCTGATTTCCTTTGTAGACACCAGAGAAGTCTTGCAGCAATAGTTATTTTATTATCACGTGAATTGCGACAGTTACTTGATAATTTCCCGAGTTGCTGACTAATTGGAAGGGCTATGTTGAAACATGTGATGAGGGCACGCACAAAGACCATCTTATGCAAGGATTACAGGAAACCAATTCTGAAAAAAAAACTGAAGATAAACGGTCATTTACCAACTATGTTGCTGTTAAGGGGAAACTCAATTAAATCTCAGATGAATCTGCCGCTTATGATAGTATTCAAATATTATGTCAAAGAAGAGACTCAGTTCATTCTCTCGTTAGCATGCACTTCGTTTGCAATTAAATATTTCAGGTGTCGGTGCATGTGGGATTTTGTAGAATACACACTCACATGGCTTTCGTTTGAACAACTGTCTCCCCTGTTCTGGCACAGCAAAGGGAGGAGGCACTGGATTCGAGTTTCGCTCTTATCAGAGCTCATCAGCAAAGCATATCCACTGGTCCCGCCGGGGTTCAACCTCCGCGTGTCTGACATGCGTGTTACCACTACCACTATTTGCCGGCGGATAGATCTTGTCTAACGTTGAGGCAGGAAATAAGACTGATAGAAAGTTGGAGACGGAGCCTACTTGATGGGCTGTTCACGAATTGTCACTGTCATGAAGGTCAGATTCCTAAAGATTATCCCGGAATACCCGAATTCTACTGAGACCCTCAACTCCACTAAACGTCAGTCAGACAGATTTGGATCAAGATCAAACAGTACCCTTCAAAATATGGTGCGAGACTGCCTTGAATCAGACAGTGCCCCCTGTATATACAGCGCGAGACCGTTGTCCTTTTCTGCACCAACTCGTATGTTTGCAATAAAGCTGTTGTGTTCCTTGTCGGGGGGTCTTTTTTCCCGGAACTAGCACTGGAGCGTGGACGCAGTCAGATATAACAGTCACCGAACTTACAGCTAGTGTGAAATCAAGAGTATAGTAAACCATTTGATGATGATGAAACCATTTGATGAGAGGGTAGGTCACCCAAAGGCTAGCAGTGGGGCGCCCCATCCACCAAACTGACGAAAAATTACTGATTCAATAGTAATCAGTGGTATCCGATGCAGACTGAAACACCGAAGTCTTATGAGAGGAGGTAGGGACAGATACGAAAGACTGGATTGATGGAACAAGGTAGCTTTGTTGGACTATCTATCCATATTCTGTTTCAAATTGGCCGGAAACCCTCAATAGTACATTTGGCCAACTTGAGTTCCAGGAAGGAACATTATAGGAGGTGAATTGTTCACATGAAACATCTTTCTATCGAAGAGACTAAAATTTCCATAGCGAACTGCCGCAGGCAGTAAACTTGAGTGTGTGCGAAGCGTGTCCAATGGCCTGTCAATAAGCCCCAACAGGAAGTGGGGATTTACTTGCAGTAAATGAGTGAATGAATGAAAGATGCCTTCTGAAGCACTCTGTAGCTGCAAGTCCTTTCAGTGCCTAGCTGCCATGCCACCCAACGGAAGCACGAGGGCTGAGATACCGTCAGGTTGCCCGAGCCTAGACAGAGGACGTTGAGAGGCAGAGGTAGGGTTCGAAGCACGGACCTTCCGGTCAGTAAATTCGCGCTCTAACCACTGGAGCCGTCTCGCTGCAAGTACGCGAAGAAAAACAGGTGGGAAGACTAAATAAGGCATGAATACTGGTAGCAATAGTAAAGGCTTCTACCCTATTACCTTTTTTTTACTGAAGAACTGATGCGAATGACCAATATGATGGCGTTGGAGACCCGACAAATGCGACTTTCCTAAAACAGGAAGATATGCCACATCCAGAGTGGCTTGCCGCTAGGCTAGTCCTAAATTAACAGCACCCCAAGGGTTATCCGCGTGAATGCAAAACACAAGCGTTACCCGTGGTCAGACCGACATTTAATAAATGTCTTGTTCTAGTAGCGTCTTCACCGATAGATCTTCCCTGTTCAGGAAAGTTACTTTTGCGGTCAAAAAGCACTGTCCGAAGCATGAAATTATGGCAGTACTCAAAAGGTTGGGAATTAATGCCACATACTTTATGCCACAAGTTGATTACGACTTCAGGATAACGCGATGACTAACTACTATATGAGGGATTCTTGAAAACGCCTAGGGTTATTGAGAGTAATTTGAGTCGAACAGAAGTAAATCAAGTGCGCAATAGCTTTAGGTACCAACAGTTGTGAATTTTCAGCATTGACGTCATTCCTCGCCGATGCTGACAGCCGTTGTCTGTGTGCCCGATTGGTGTGAAAGCATGCATACACCTGAACGGCCGTCGAGCGTTGCCGCATGCAAATGAGCAGTGGCGCATAATAAACACACTTGTGCTATCAGTATAGTCGATTGAATTCGGCACCTCACACGTTAAGGCACCCACCTGGTAAGTAAATTCCAGCATTTGTCCGTTCGGCGATTCAGCCACCGGGTATACTGCCAACTGTCGCTTCGGATCAATAACATGATCACACGAAAAAACGACAGTGTTTTCGGGTGGTTTACCAGCTGGCACAAACACCTGCTCGATCAGTTCTTCGAACGGTTCCATGGTACCACCAGCCAACAAAACACACCGCGATTGTTGCACGAGATCTGGGTTGGTAATGCAAGCGAAAGCAAGAGAATCCAATCAAACAAAAACCTTGATAAGGTTCACTAGTTCGTATAGCTTTTCTCAAACGCATCAAGATGGGAGGAAGGATCATATGCAGCTCTGGAACAATATTTGGTGTGAAACGACGGGCTCATGCGGTTGCGTAAGCTGCATACTATTGTTCTGTCCTCTGAGAAATGACGCACAAACCAGGGTCTTTTATAAACAAAGAAGAGGCGTCAGATGCACCTGAACGACACATTCTGTAAGTCAACGGTAAATGTGAAAAAATGATGGAACCACAACAGTAGCATACAGCTGTAACTGATAAACAACACGGAAGTATGATTCAGAGTGTGAATGTACTGTATGCTGCCTAGAGTAATCACGTGGTTCGCATGGCACGTCTACGAATCGATTGAACCAGGGGTATATTGTGGAAAACCTCTAATTTCGCGCCTAGTGTAAGCGAAGGATGATCAATGCTTAACTGACCAGCCTTATCGATGATAATACTATGTGAGTAAGAGGCAGAATAAGCAAATTTTGGATAAGCAAAATCGTTCTTAACGGCTTCTGCCAATGATCGTCTGATGGTGACACCAATCAACCACCGATATGATAAGGCCAACCCAAGGGGTAGCAAGTTTGCCTACAGTCTCTTGAGTCCTGATGTCGACATCGCCTGTGATCTGCGGCCGAAATCGAGGAGAAACTCACCTTGGGTAACAGATCACATAATTTCCAATAACTCAAATTTCACGTATGATTTCAATGATTGAAGATTTTACCATGCTCTCGGAAAATACTGAGACAACCACCAAATGATAAAAAAGTTAGACAAGAGGTGGCCAGCTTTCCTGACCAGTTTGGATTAACTAAGCAAGTTACGTACATTTGTGGACACCGTTCCATGCGTGGACAGAGAGGTGATAAGACAATGATAAATCCGCCAGCTGCAGAAATTTTCTGGTTCAAAGCTGCTGTATGATTTGAGATACTGTCAGGTTGCTTAAGCTTAGATAGGAGTGATCGAAAGGCAAGGATCAAGTCAGAACCACGGGCCTTTCGGTCGGCAACTTCGTACCCTAGCCACTGATCCATCTCCAATGTGAGTCAAACAAACAAGCCGTTCTCCCTTTTCACTCGGGGGAACTAAGACAGGAAGTGCAATGATAGTGGCAATTTGCACAACAGCAGAGAACATTTATGACAAAACAGCACGGAGCAGAAGCGTCTTATACAGAAGCATATCTCCCTAAATCTGCGAAATAATTCAACACAGCGGTTCCAGTCAATATCGATTTAGAGGATACCAGGATGAAATGCGAGCTGATTAACCCAGAAGCGAGGGCGTCCTAGTATTCCCTGGCATGATTATTCAGGTCTCATGCCAGCTCCTCACCAGCAGCCTGTCCTGCAGTAACAGCCTGAAATAAACCGAAACTGCATGATCCAAATTTCCAGATAAATCTCATCATGGAGATCGACAAACACGGCGGGTAATGACTAACGCGTGTGTCTGTTGGCTTTTCAGCAATCAACTTGTCGGTCAGCAGCGCAACCTACGCGGTTTGTACGTCAACCACAAAGAAACGTAGAAAAACAGTTAGTGAAACCCCGCCCGCCTGGATCCTTTGATCACCGACTACACAAAGGTGGGTGTTGCGAGTGTGAAAATTAACTTCAACTGCTTTTTGACGCAAAAACCTGAATGCTTGTAGTAAGACGCGATAAACGCCAGAACGGGTTATAAGATGCATTCGCATACAATAAGAAGTCAAATGTAACGGACGTGCGCTACAATAGTGTTATCCTGGCGAAACAATGACTAACTCTCTAGTACGATAGCAAGTACGACACAGAGTAAGGCTTTCATAAGACTGTCTCACATAACTGTGGATCCCTACAGTTAAGGGTGAGGAAGTCCCATCGACATGGGGTGAAAACTAACACCTCATTATTTCTGACCTACCAACATTCATCATGAATACGATTGTATAAGTATCAAGGGCCTGTTTGACGTGTCTCGTTCTTTAAGATATTTGGTTTGATAAGACTCCTTCGGTAATTCCTAAGTGTTTTCCCAAGTAAACTGCCCAGTTTAGAGATTTGTTGTTAAAATACACGGGAAGCGAAATTCAATAGCTGGACAGTCTGCTTCCCAGACGGCGTTAGGCGGACAACCCAAAGCAATGAAACGCTGAAACGACGATTTCGTCCGCTCATAGAGAATCCAACTGGCTGTTGCGTGCAGTGGAGTCCGAAACAGTGAGTTGACAAGGCAGAATACATCACTTATACACTAGTCTACAGAAACCATCATGTGACAATAAATTAACCAATCATCTGATGGTTCAACAAACCCCGAAGATAGCGTCCCGGATTTAAAACTGTGAAGTACAGTGAAGGTCCCTTGGTGTCAGTTGAAGCAGTCGAAGCGTCCAATGGATTTGGGCCAACGGGAGTTATCAGCACACGTGCATCATCTTCACTGAGTATCACGGCATCCAGAAACGCCTGAAACTTGTATAAACTCGAACTGCATCCTTCGAGGTCAGTAGGTTTTGATGGAGTTGAACCGTTCGAGGTCTCCCCGGAGCCACCGTGAGTAAAAGGTGCCTGTACAAAAAGAAATCAGATGATAGGGCTGAGATGAACAGACTTGATAGCTCGTGACATGCTGAAAGGGGCAATTACAGTTGATTTAGCGACTTGAATCAAACTCGGCCACTCCACCTGGGTCAGAATTTCTCCAAACTGTTATGATGCTGTGTATTTACCTTTTAATGTAGTAAATGAAAAGTGATATCCAGTTGAAGAAGGTTAATTGTTAGAGAAATCTACTCCAGCCAAGGTGGTCGTACTCTGCCCAGTTTTGAGAAACTGGTGTACAATTACCTTGCTTGTTCCCAACAAATGAGTGTTTAGAGTAAAGGAAAAACTATTTCAAAGTAGGAACACAAGTAGCTTCGACCTTTCGGTGTCGGTGTCGAGCACGCGTGTGACATAACCAGTCACCGGTACATTCAATGAAACACCCGTTTAGTAATTAGAATCATAACTACAGTTCGATCGTGAATTTGAACAAATAGTGTGCACGTATACATGAAGATCAGTAGAGTTGCAGTGAGAAAAAGAGAGGTGCGAGAAAAATATGGACATGACACACTTTCGCCAAACAGTCATTTAGATCTGCAATATCCAGGAGGATTATGGTGTATGATAGCGACAGAGACCACTGAAGGTTAGTCCGTAGTCCCTCCAGCTTGCTACTATCTACACTAATGACCTCTTTCATACAACTGTGTGGTTAAATATAAGACTCACAGGAGAGAGTAACAGTCTTCTTGAAATTGCCCACCTGATTAATACATTTGCTAGCTTTTCCAAAATCTGTGTAGAAAGTAAACACTGTTTTTTGTTGGCGGCCTTGTGGTATCGTAAATGCCACGTGACAAGTCACAAGACCCCGCCAAGAGGCTCGTGCTAAACGAATTACTATGTTGTTCCATTGCTCCAGTCTCTGTGCCTATTGCAAGTAGTGCAGACTCAGTTGTGAGCGCGTCACGCGACCTGTCATGTTGCCATGACATACTCTGGAAAAGGGATGGATAAGTCCAAAAACTATCTCCACTTTCATATGGGAAATAAATGGATAGAATTCTCACGTGCTAAAATCCAGTCTTCGGAAGCCAGCATAATTAGGAGGGCCGTATATGAGAATCTGAGATGCAATTATTGAAAGGCAAATCGAATTCGAAGTAAGCGGAAAGAATTCATTGGGCTGTTGCAGGAAATGTCAAACGAAAATAGTGCTCCTACATTTCCGTATGGGGACAAAGACAATAATGGAAGAAAATGAAGGGGTGGGAATAAGGCAAAACCAAGGGATGAGCAAGATCCTTGGATGGGTTCGACTTTATATATATTCTCAGGCTCTCAGGTCCTACCCAAATATACATCAAAGGCAGCTGAAGTATTCTCCAAATATGGAGAGGGATGGCTGTTTAAGATCTGTACTCTTGGATGGGCTTGATGGCACTAGAGGCCGGATTGAGGACACCTTGGTATACCCTTTGAATAGTTTCGCGGCCAAACTGATTGTTCGATTAATCTGATGTTGAGTTTTATGGAACTCGTCCTCACTATTTTTAAAAATATTTTTTCACCTCTAACTACATACTGCGTGTGCCAGCAGTTCTACCTACACCGCCGCTGGCCTCGTCTCATTGCAACACATGCACAGACACGTACTAAACGTACACACATGTACAGAGCCAAGAGGACAGCCGAAACGCCAAAAAAGTGGTAACAATCCTGTTGATCTTAATGTATCCATCCTACGAGGGATGAGATCGTTGATTCCATAACGAACAGTCAAGTGGCAGGCAGGAGGAGCAGATGAACCAACAGCATCTGAAAACTATCACAAGCTGTGAGAGGTTCACGTTTGAACTGAACTGAAGTGAGGGTACAAGGACGGTTGGGTTGCTTATTCTATCGATTTCATGGAGAATATCATATTGTGCCAGTTTGTTCATTCGACATGGACGGGCTCGCTCAATGTCTAGGATCGCGGTATTTCAAGCATGGCGGCCTGAATTGTCCTTAGTCCATGGACGCGTGTCAAGTAGACATCAGTCTCAACGGTATCAGTTTCGGTTGTATGGAGCTGTATAAAATTGATACCTCAACGATCTGAGTCACCGTAAGCATTTCAATGTGACCGCTAATTTGAACACAACTTCTTCGTCATCTCTCAGTTCCTTAAAGTGGGTTTCTTTTAAAGTGGGTTGTGCTGTGCGGTGGACCTATAGTGTACGGCGTCCAGGCCTTTCCTGTTAAGTTTGGTGCAAACACGGAGTACTTGTCTAGGACAACGATGAGTGAACCAATTACAAGTTACCGTGCCAAACATTTTGCCGTTTGTGGGAGTTCGGTTGACAAAAGTCAGCGTTCATTCGACTTTTGCCGTGAAGAGTCTGTTTTTTTGGAAAGGTGCTTTTAATAGAATTCTGCATTAATTTTTTTAACGGCCTAAAAGTTAGGGAAGCGGTGTGACCAATGTGATAGTAAAATGTAGAGGAGGGGGTTGAGCACCACCATCATCGTTAGCTGAAATCCGTATACACGTGGCATAGCGGTCTAAACCACGATCAAACACTGCCGTCGTATTGTATTCTTCTACTCAAACTCATCCATTTGCTTCGTGCATCGGATCCTGAATGAAAAAAAGCATTGCTTCGATTACTGATATGTACGCGTTGGCATAAACTAGCAGGGATAGTCATCTGTGTATTGCTCATATTAATGTCAACCTACCTCCATGAGCAGAGTTTCTTTCCCAAGTGAACTGAATCAAAGAAATATCAGTAGGAAGTGGTAGATGACATGCATTGTGTCGTATCTGGTTGTGATTTCTGGAGACAGCCGTGTAACTACTACACGTCTCCACTTAACTGGTTTCTAATTGAAATAAAGAGGATTGTCGTGCTCTCATTAAGGTCCCTTCTTAATCTGGAATGGAATCGTGCAACACTATTGAAGTAATGATGATGACGCAATTTTCCTACATCCCACTTATGAGTTGTTTCCGCATAACTTGGAATACTTTGATTCAGTCGACAGAACGCTGAGCGGGTCCGAAATAAGGTAAAAGTCATTGCTTTGAAGTTTTATACTTCTTGGTAAAAATGTACTTTGTGAGGTGACGGCAAACATCAGAGGCGTTAAACGTGTAGTGGAATTCTCAACTCGGTGTATACTTGCGCTTCAGTGCTTTCGTCCCACGTTAGAAGACATTCCAAAGCATACTGAAACGCTTCCGTGTAGATAATGTGAAATAAGTGTGGGCCCGCGTGTGAAAGAACATCCTGCTGTATATTTTTAAGCATACGTATTTTCACCGCACACTTCCACGCTAAGAATGACCCGCAAAACCCTAGGACAACATCCGCTGGCTTACTTCGTGTTCAGTAGAACCAACAAATAGTGGGATTGCAAAAAAAACCGTGGCCTAATAATGATTCCATACCTTGCGGTAAATTGGCCGGGGTTCACAATGAATTAACGAACCCATAACTGCGAATCGATCATTTCAACAGGTCGGAAATGTGAATTAATAGGCTTATCTGGAAAAAAGTGCATCTCTCGTTAGAACTCAGATATATGTGTTCGGTTAAGAAGTCTACAGGAAATAACTTGCTCAGGTTTCAGCACGAAGTTCCTCGAAGGCTGAGAATGAGCAAACTTGAAACCCACTGAACACCAAGTAGCACATAAGGATGAAGACTTGATCGTTTTTCAATTCGGACACAAAAAATGGTGGTAGCATTGAAGGAACTGGCTAAAAGAAACTAACGAAGCCTGTGTACAGACATTCACCAAACGGAGAAGCCAGTTTTCTGGAAAGCACGCCGCAGGCTTACCCATCAGCCATGATCTGGTGTGAGAATTCAACTCAGAAAAGATCACTTATGGTGGCTACCTGTTTGGAAGATTACTGTATCAGGAAAGATGTGTGTTCATACAATTAGGGGGTGGGTGGGACGATAAACAGTGGGAAGATATTTGGATGACTAGCTGGCCCAAGGTACCTTTTCGTATGTCGATTGCAGAAAGAACTCCAATTTTCAAATATTACAGTGATCCTTGTGGATGATAAAAGCAGTCTCCACAAAAAATATTCGTTATATTGCACGTCCTTTAAGGCCAAGTCACAACAATACTGCGCCAGCTCGAGAGCTTCATTAATCCGTTCTCAGACATCGAGGTAAGTATAGCAACATTTACCTATAAATTCCACGAAAAAGGACAACCTCAACTAAAACCAGCTGGTTTCAAAAAGTCTTGCGTTTGCTGTTTTGTTCACCTGAACATTGCCAAGGAATTTCGTCCAGCCGACTGGAAAATTGTGATAACGTGGAGTAGATGTTCAATGGCCCCTGTGGTTGCCAGAGAAGGATGGAGGTCACGCTTTCTTTTGGTAGACGACATTGAGCTGTTCTGTAGCATTTGTGGAGCGTGGCTTCTCAGTGAAGTAATATAGCAGTTGCTGTTTATCGCAGCCCGTGCTGAATGCAGACAACCGATTTCTAATTTCGAACGAAATTCACTGGAACCTAGGTTTTGAATTTTCTTCATACAGAGAACGGAAAGCAAGGGACAAACCCACAGATTGACTCATCTTGTCAGGATCTAAGAAGGACCAGCACCGACTCAAACGTCTCCGGAAAAGGCATTATCGTGAGCTCAGAGTAGTCGTTATCTGCTCGAAAATAAGTTCGCTGTACCGTCCTTCTTATCATATCATTTTGTGTACTCAAGGGTGTCCAAGCGGATGAACCACACTGTGTTTTTTGAGATAGTCATAACTGGTTCTTTTAAGTCCATGAGTTCACAAGGGTGATCATTTTCCCAAAGCTGAGGCTCAGTATCCAGAGTATTCGACATACATATTTTTCTGACCCCGTAGTGCAAGGCGTCATTCAAAGTGAATGGTTTGAACTGAATGGGAAGAAAGCTTGGAAGGTGCAGAAAGAAGGCTTGCAAGGCGCAGTCACTGTCCCGTTCATGTGAACTCCCCAGGACGAGATATCTGATTTATTTGCCAATAAAACATCTAAGAGCAGTAGATGACCATTCCATTCACACTCGTAAGCAAAGCGAACGCTCTAATGGTAAAACATAGCGTGAAGAGCTACACTTTGTTGTTGGTCACTGACAAGTAGCATAACATCGCTTAGAAATTGTCTTTATATTGGCAATTTATTAGGCTAATTCTCTACTAAAAATATCCAGCTAGGTCAAAACATGTCAGCTAATATCTGTTCTGATAGCATTTTCATGGCGAACTCATCAATTAGTTTGAAGCCTCTGCCTTGAAAGTGAAAGTTAACACCTCTTTCAAGATAACAGTTCTAGGAATCAGAGTATACAGGGAAGTAAAATGTTGGTGAGTAAATGAAAACTTACAAAACAATCGATAGTTCCAAGAAGAGGCATTCATAAGTAGTGGCTGAACGTCAAAGGGAGACATTGTCAGTTTCAAAATACTGCAAACATTGGTAGGTATTCTTTAAACAATGTTTCCTAAATTCAGTTCTTACGGGTCTAAGAATACTGACCTACCATTTGGTTATTTTGTTGAAAGGAAGAGTTATCCATGGCCCAATAGCGAGACAAAGCGATGGGTTGACTTGTAGTCATCGCTCAGAGTCGTTATGAAACGTACTCGATCAAAATGGTTAAACTTGCTTGAAACGGTACTGACCAATCGGTACAAGCCGCTATTGTTTACAAAGAAACAGCTTAGAATAATGTTGAAGTTATCTTCATTTTATTGACGGAATTACTGGAAAAAAGATAACTTTGATACGTTTTACCTGGCTTCTCTGTGCCTTCAATCCGTTTTACACGTTTCAGGCTTTAGCTAACACGCGAAATGCTATCATGTGCATTCTCCAACCCGATCAAGGAAACCCAGTGCTTTACCTATGACTGTGCTCAGTATGTTACTTTATCTGACAATATAATAGCAACCTACCTTTAAGTAGAGCCGAAAGGAAATGCTGCACAACAAAAATATCACATCAAAATCGCTTTGAGATCATGGCTTTCGGTCCATAGAAATGTCTAGAAATGTCAGTTCTGAGCAAGCGGAAAAATTGAGCCGTTAATGAGCTTCGTCACCACTCCTAGGATGCTGAACCTACAATGGAAAATTTAAGCCTACAAGCCAGTCCATATTCATTCTTGACCAAAAAAAGTGAAAAACTACCGGCACTCAACTTCTTGGTCGTCTATCTAACCACACTTATGGATAGTGAATCTCACATGAATATCACCAACGGTTAGTTTATAAAGTGGTTGGTTGCAAAAGAGAGATGTAATTGGTTCAGCAAAGCAATCAACAATGCCTTTCGTTCAAACAACCGCCCATCAGTTGGATGTGGAACGATCAGTCACGTTCCTTCTGTTTCACATGTCTCAGCAAGGACGCCGGTTAGCAAACTTGCGATGCAAAATTGAGAGCGACTCTCCTTGGCTTGAATCGGGGGGAAATGTGGAACCTACTTAATATAGAATAAACGGGCTGTGGCGTTTTCCTACGTGACAGTCACGATACTGTTGTCTATTACATAGGTCTGATAATGTAGAATGAAGACCGATGTTATTCTAAATTTCACAGAACCACATAAATAACGTTGTGTGGCGCTAGAACAAGTACTTAACCGATTGTCCGAAAACACCACAGTCTAGTTGACCGTTTTAGGTAAATAATTTTCTACGGTGAACAGCACTAACCAATCGACCAATCCACGCGAAACAAACATTTCCTTCGTTTACCCTAAACACAGACCAAAGTCTTCATGTCCGCAGAAGCACAGATGGCAGCCATTCAAACCAATTCCCAAGGGACAGTGTGGGCAGCAAAGCGTGATGTGGGCAGAAAAGCTTTCTGTATGAATCAGCGCCAGTAGGCATAGCACGCGCCTGACGCACGTTGCTAGCGTTTGCTGCCAGCACCTGCCGCATTGACCAGGATGATCAGGATGTTCACTCCGCGTCTAGTCTATAGAAGACCAGGTGAAGGTAGATTTGTGTGTTCACATTATCAGAGCTTCATGGATTAGCACAGAACTATCAATCGGTACGATGCCGGTCGAAGTTGGCAACTGTTGGTGGCATCACTATTTGATCGGGTTTGCTGATAAATGAGGCTTGATGGTGTAAAAAGCACTGTGCAAAGTTCAACAAGTAAAACACAGTCTATGTAAACAATGACTGCTATCCTAGATCCTAGTCCCACACTATCAAAATAGTGTATCTTTAAATATTTCTACTTTATAGATGTGTTTTGCGGCTCCGCTGACGTTGATGTCCCACTTGACATCACCATTGAATGGTAACCGAAAATTTTACCAAACTGAACTCAACAGTTGGCATATCCGTACACTGATGTTCATATCATCAAGCAACGATCAGATGAGATGGAAACGGGAAACATAAAGTCGGTCCACCGTCTGTAGAAAAAGTACAAGGATAGAGGCCAAAACAGTTTAGTATCGCAGTGCGACCGAGAGTTTTCCCTTTTGAGCCCTTACTCAATACATAACACATCCTTGTACCTGTATGAACGAAAAATCGGCAGCCAGATCCATAGGCTTGGGGGAGGGGGAATTCACACAGGTTTGGCCTAGCCAGAAAGCGGAACAGCTTGTCTGGTGTGGTATGAAGTGTGGCATGCACTCACCTTTTGAGTTGCGAGCTTCTGTTACTATGACAGCATGAATTCCTCACACCTTTCCCGGCAATGTTGTCAATCTCTTCTAGAATTCGCCGAGTCTCCTCAGATCCAACACCACCGGGACGGAAATAGTTTGAGAAAACAATTAACTTAAACTTTCTATGAATGTGTGTTGGTCGGCAGGATTCCTCCAACAACGGCATTCAATCAATCAAATGGGAAGGAAAAAGGAGACAGATATTTGACTAAGATGTTTTTTATGGCAGGGCAGTATGACTAATTCGACGTTCGTCACTGCCTAACAGGATGGGCACATACGTGCGGAGACATTCTGAACTAGAAAACAGTTAGAACGTCCGTCTTGTCTGGGCATCCTCTGCCAGCATCCGTTAGTTCGTCTATTGCGGAAACTGACAATTCTATGACTTTCACAGTCGCCAGACAAGATAATAAGGTTCCGCCATTCCAATTGATTCTGTCGTTGTTGGGCAACACATAATTTGCTCAGAACAGAAGGAAATGTGGGGTTAGTAGTGACTGGTCTGTTTTTCCCCACACAAACGACACAAGCAGCTTGTTGATGTAGACTGGACGGGTAAATCCACTTCAGGTGTTGCGGGGCTTCATAGGTACCACCATTCCTAAGCGACTTCTCATTAGTAAGTAATATTAGGAAAACAGGCCTAATGTAGCAGAATCGACGATGAAAAAAGTCCCGTCGACAGCTTGGACGGGGTTCATCATCACGGGAGATGGTTATCGTCCACAGAAGAAATCATCATACACACAAAGTGACACTAGCACACATAACTCAATTGCGTGCGGTTCTTGAGTGGAATTCAGGCAGCTTCCCACACTGCAAATTCTTTGCAGACTTCTTAAAAGAAGTCCAAGGTAATCGAAAATGCGCCGGAACAAAATGAACTACGATCGTTCACTCGTTGCTTGTTTCGGTGCACAAACGACACGCAACACGGGAATCGGTTTCACCAATTTGAAAGAGGGACGGTCGGAAAGTCGTAGGTGGATTGGTGCCAAAGACCGTTCGTTCAGTGACCACGTCTTAACATCAAAGGGATGTCAGTTACGTCAACCAAAGCAATGCGTATGTTCATATACTTCTAGACTTTAAAGGGTAAGTCAACATCGAACGAAAATGTGGATTTTATTTTCTCATCATGGCGTTTTAACCTTATCGTTCTCCGGCAGGTGGTGAAGGTAGGTGTTTGGATCTATAAAAATTGACGAGATGAACAGCGTCCGACAGCTGATTCAAACAATACCCCTAATTAACTTTGACGCAAGCACCTGCGCTGTGTTCATTTGGCACTTACATCTTCAGGTTTACATTAACCGTTGACATAAACACCGGCGATCTACAGCTTCACTTTTTTCACTTAACCGCAAGCAGTTTACAGCGAGCTAGTGTGAACCTGGACTTTGGTCACTTCGTCCTAAATCAAGCAGTTATTCACTGGGGCGCATCTTAACGGATGTAAAGGAATTCAAGGAATAAAATGTAAGCTATTAAAAGGGTTCGCAATACCTACAAATCAGACTGCATTACTAAAAGTCTCCAAAAACCAGTCAGAGCAAAAGAAACACAAACACCGGCGATCTACAGCTCTACTTATTTTACTTAACCGCAAGCAGTTTACAGCGAGCTAGTGTGAACCTGGACTTTGGTCACTTCGTCCTAAATCAAGCAGTTATTCACTGGGGCGCATCTTAACGGATGTAAAGGAATTCAAGGAATAAAATGTAAGCTATTAAAAGGATTCGCAATACCTACAAATCAGACTGCATTACTAAAAGTCTCCAAAAACCAGTCAGAGCAGAAAGAAACACCTTTATTAGTAGTTTGTGAAATAAACAAAAATCGGCGTCTCTTTAGTTTCAGGGAAGAAACATCCGAAAGCTTGGGATGGGGCAGTCTTCTATATTGCCTATACTGGGGACCAGCAACAAAATGTTTCTTCGGGTGAACTCAACCAAACGACACAATAGACCCATAATACATGCCTAGTGTCACGCAACCAGTTAATATTCACACATGTTTCAATCAATGAGTTACCGGTTGCAATAAATCCCTGACAAAACTGCAAAATTTCAACAACTTGACTGGCTGCATAAGCATTTGTACAGTTATTGAGTGCTGAAACGTCTCCGCTAAAGCATTCCGAAGTAGCTTCTAGACCCGGAGGTTGCATACCTAGATGTCTCACGAACGACGTATTCCAACGCGAAAGTTTTGATTGATGCGGGACGTAGATGAACATGATAGCTTCACCCTGCTTATGAGTTTGTTCATCGAACGGTAAGGTTTTAAATAGATATTTTAATACAAAACGCTTAGAATAAGATTACGATATATACACCGTGAAAGCTTCAAATAGTCAGAAAGAACTGTCTCGAAGGTAGTAGAAAGAAATACCTGGCAAAAATATCAAAGGCGAGAGTGAATGTGAAACTAGAACGTAATCTGGTGTCATACCGCAAAAAGGGTGAGTAAATTGGGCGGAGAGGAACGAGCAGTCTCCGATGTGGGTCATCTGATGTACAAGAATCGTTATGTGTTCAGCTCAGACAATATACGATGATAGTAAACTAAGTATAAATCAGTTATAAGGGATCACTCAATATGGGCAAATTCTGTAGGGAGGTAATCTTTCTCTTGAGGAGTTAACAGACGGAGATACTGTGAGCAAATTTTCCTGCACTATCAAGTCACACAAAGAAACAAAAATCGGAAAAAAATCACCGAATACTTTTTGCATCGATCGATGCAGCCCATCTATCTGGCTACGATGACCTTTTTGTGTTTCTGATCTACTTCGGATTCACGATCAGAGATCAGTTAAAGTTATTATCATTGTCTTGGGTATAGGGAACAAGTAAATTAGCGACGCTAGACGGTCACGTGAGAAAAGGTGATTCTGCGGTCAAACACAAAAGCAGCCAACCCCAATTCGCCAAATGTGCCTCAGTATTTTGGAACTGAAGAAAGGCCGTCAAGCGAAAATGAGATGATCCGCGATAGAAAACGACTGGGGATAAACTGTAGTTCTTCCGTTCATGACGGCCTGAAAATCATAGTATGATGCTCCGATAATCCAAACTTGCATTACTAACGATGTGAGCAATCTACTTATGAGTTTTGTTCCTCAAACTAACAGTATTGACCCACACATGGCTTTGTATACGCCTACAGATACAAAAATAGCACAAGTATCGACACAGAACCTAACAAGTGCTTTGAATAAATAATTAAGTGTCGAGTAGAACAAAACTTTAAATTTATCGCTAGGCATAAGTTGGACATCGAATAAGCTCTTTCTAGAAGGACTTTTGCAACCATTGCATCACTCACTTATCTGTCCTTTGCTGGAGTTCTATCCTCTCGTACACAATTAAATCTCCCGTCGATTGACCTAGAATTCAACGTGCTTCTTCAGCTTTGGGTGTTGTTCGTTCTGGACCGTTTTGTTTTTGCGAATTGGCATTCCTTAAGGGATGTTACAGCGACACTCATGGTATCAAAAGTGTCACAGTACTGGCTCCTGGAATAGATGTCTATCTTGGTAATGCCTTAGTTGGTCAGCGGTATAGAACAGGTTGCTAATGTGGTTTGATCGAATCGGACAAACTGATTGGAAAGGTTACCAAAACCATAAAAACACTCACGCCAACGGAATCGTCGTCCTGTTGGTCCGTATTCCTTCGTTTCATTCTAGTTAACAGTGCGTGCATTCCCACGGGTAGATCTGAATCTATCTGTCGTTTGACTGTTGTCGGCCTACCGGATTTGTCCACGAGCCATTTGGCGAAACCGGCAAGTTTAGCAACCATTCGTTTCTGGTGCATGCAGTCCGTTAGTTGATGTAAGCTCATATTGTCGGCACCGGCCTCAGATAACATCCCAGACACAGTGACTACACGAGATTCCGAAGAGCCTGTCACATTGCTACGGCGTGCAGTCAAAACGTTTTGTAGGCACTGAACAAAAGAAATCAGTTGTTTGAGTCGGAGCGAGAAAACGGATGAAAATCGAGAGGCATAGTATTGCTGGTAAGAACGAAGCACGGTCAGAACCGAATGAATATCACGTAGATGTAATAGGACGGACATGCTGGAAGTGGTCGCTTCGAGCAGATTATGCGCCTCGTCGATTATGATCACAGCATTCTTCAGAAAAATTCCAGACTGTGCACGGGTTGCCGGTTGCAGTAAGGTTGAATAAGGAACAAGAATTAGTTGGGCTAGAGGCAAAGCATTGCGGGTTGCGTAGTATGGACAGCCGATACGTGCTGTGACATCTGATGCCTGGTTTCTTAAGGTGCCTGCTTGCTTGCCGAAAAGATCTGAGTAACGGTCCTGGCGAACACAAGATGCAATCAGAGAAGCTGGTACACCAGATAGAATGCAGTTTGAGACTCTACTGACAGACGAGCGGTTTCGCATTGGACATTTCTGCTTTGAACGACCCAACTCCAAACAGGCCTCATTTATAGCTTCTGGGTGGGAGAGTCTATAGATCCTTTTATTGATGCACAGAGAGTGTCGAGCGGCAAGTTGTACGGCCGTTATCTGGTTGATAAGATTTCGACATTTTTTCAACTCACCAAGAACCTGGTTTAGCTGAGAATGAGTACGACTGCAATAGATTATCTGTAAAATCTGATGTTGTTCAACATCAGTAGTTGGTTTTGAGCACTCCTCATCTTCTACAGGATCACGATTTTCGTTGGCTATGTCGCGAAGAAACTCTTCCGCCTGTATTCCTTCGTCAGAAGTTTCCTCTTGCGGGTCTGTGGCAACGGGATGCGCAGAAGATTTAACACCAGAATCATTCAAGAGGTCGGATAAAAATTTTGAAGAAGAGTTTTTTAAGTCACTTATCTTTTCAAGACAGTCATTTACTCGAGTCAATTCCTCCAATTCCGGTTCTATCATGAGTTTTTCCTTTCTGCTTTTCTCATACGCCATGACCCAGTCCAAATTAGATTGCGTTGAAAGTGTATTGATCGCCTTCAGTTTCTCTCTGAGATCTTTTAGTTTAGGTTGGACAGTGGAGTTTCTGTCCAACAACCACCGAAGTGAGGCGGTCAAAAGGCTCAAAGATTTCCCCGTGCCAGTCGGACTTTGGAAGATACCACATCGGTTCCGTTCCAGCGTACCGTATATGGACTGCATCAGAGCAAGCTGTTGAGGGTAGGGATTAGGAAAGGGGAAATCTGGAAACTCGTTCGGGATTGGCAAAGATTGTGGGGAGGCGATATGTGGATTTGGATGTTTATAATCAGCAATTTGATCGGATGTAAACAAACTGATGCCTGCCAAAATTGAATCACCTTGAGTATCTGCCGTGAACTCATCCATAGACGGAGAGGAAAGTGATAGTCTATAAAAAAATGGAGCGTTGGAAGACACATGATGACAAAAGCATTGAAATAAATACAGGAAGGATAGAACACACAATAGAGCCTACAAGTTCCCCAAGACAGAAGACGAGTTTACTGTAGGCAAGAATCCAGCCAAACATTTCGATCAGCTATGATGTCGGCAAGACTTACGCCACGGATGAGGAAAATTCTGAAATTTCCGACCCGGAGACTGGGTTGAAAGTTACCACAAACGAGCATGTTAGCACGGAAACACATACGGACGCAACAAAAGATACTGTAACGTGTTCGCGCACACACCTCTATATTGGGTACCAACCACTTTGTCTTCCGATTTTATCAAATGCACCAGGGTATTCTCAGCTGATGGGGATCAGAGCTCAAATTGGGAGGGGAAATCACAAAGCATCTTCTCCATTTTCCCCCATTTATTAAAATAAAATGCTAGTTAGGGGAACTTTGATAAATGAACGTTCAGTTTTTGAGAAGGAGCAGAGTTGTTGGGACGTTTCATGGCCCGTATGTAGCATTTATCCCAGTTGTGGCGTCACGCTTCGTTCCCAGAATCAGGGCTTCTGTTTCAACGAATGTCACATTTGATTGCACGTATCATCGGATAATGATTTTTAACCAAAGGAAGGAAGAAAATTTGCGTTAAAATTTTCGATTTGGTCAAGTATTCACAACTGACTCGTGGGGAGGAACAACCGTATGCTTTGAAATCGTAATGTGACATCATCATCAGAGAAACGGAAACAACAAACCCAAATGTGGCTACCATTCGACCAAAATGATGAACGTAAATAAGTGCAGTACGGAACAGCCTTGAATTGAGTAGATAGTGGAAATATTTGAACATATTAGGTAGAACCGAGAATGCGAACCGTATTTCATAACGACTCAGTCAGTAGCTAAGTAAACTCCCGTTTCAACCTCCAATGCATTACAATAAATTCATTTGCATACCGTATCTGTTAAATCTATAAAGCCCATTCTATGCCCTTTTTAAAATGCATCGAATAGTCTCTCGCTGAAGCAAGAGACAACAAGTATCATTCCTGGAGTACCACTGTGAAAGTACCCTAAGATCCCTAAAAACTGGGCCTTTGTCACATGCTGAAACGCACAAATCTTTCGTTACTTGACGGCCTTCACTCATCGTGTTTAGGAACTCAGTTCGTAACCGCGCGACTAATTGTTAGGAGGTACATTCACTTGAGTGCCTTTGCAACTCACTCATCTGTAATTTATACGCTCCGTGGATCCGCACCTCATCATTCTGCTATTTGTCTCAGAATCACTGGGTTTTGTGATCGCCTTAACTACCTAACAGGATTTCTGACATTTTGGTCAGGTCATATTCGAATCGACCACATTTGGGTCACGTGACAATTCACACTTAATATCGCATAAATGGTATCTCGCTATCGAAACCGACTTACTGATTCATCAGTTAAGCGAAAGTCTCATTGAGGCCACAAGAAAGTCAGTGTTTACCTAATGAGCAATCTCGCATCACTTGGCTGGACAATAAGACATTGGATCATCAACAGTTTGGGCAAAAATATCGAATAAAACATTAGTTTGATGATTAGAGACGCGCAAGTGGATATAGAAACATTGTTAGCTACGTGAATTCAACTTTTAGCGGGAGCATGCAGCCCGTGATGCGTTGATTATTGCGTATTCCAGATTCGCGAAAGGCATGGACCAATATGATGACAACCTATCCTCTAGTTTTGCATGCCCCATCTCTGAATCACACGCTGTACACTGTATCTTATTCCGGAAAGAGCAGGCTTCAACAAACTGAGAACAACTAGGCTAATGAACACGGGTGATATCGGCAATACGACCACTGCAGTGGAGCTAGCTGAGCTGTATGGATCCTTCGGTCACCGATTACTTGAGGCTTTATCATGCTGCTACCTCCGAGCAACACAGGCCCTGGTAACTTTTCTGATAAATGTGCAACAGACCGCTAGCCACCGGTGTGTTTCTCTGAAAGCAAACTCATGGATGTGTGTTGGAGCGACGAGGCACACTATTGGATTTAGACTGAAATATAAGTCCCCTGGTTGCAGAGACCAAGCGGCTGAGCAGCTAGAAACATGCAGTTTAGGGTAGCTTTGAAAGTTCGTCTTACGTTTTTATCAATTGAATCTCCATTAAACGATAAGTATAACAAGACTTTTCTCTTCGAAGCAGCGTTAATCGTGTCAGAGGACACGTTCGGTTTACTATGAAGGATGAGAAACTTGCCCGGGGAGCCGTTTGTGACCAGCGCCTGTTTCAAGGCTTCTTCGGCCCCTGAGATTGTGCTTTCATTAAGCCTCGCTCATATGAAGTCAGCGAGAAACTACCAAAGTATGGATACTCGCTATTACGACAGACTGGCGCAAAGCCCTGTTTGAACGTCGACTCATACAGAGTATCTTTTAGTTTTGGGCCTAATCGACTGACAATGGCAACACCACCAACCTAGCTGTAAGCCGTTCCCTCAAAGGCATAAACAATATTGAAACGAAGAGGCTTAACACGGACTTCCTGTAAACATCATTCGACTTAATAATCTATGAATTCGCCTATGAATGGGTCCCGTTCAACCCATTCAACTGCGCACTGACGATGTTTCCTCGACTGTGGACGGAACGTTTGCAAGCCAATTGCCAAGCTCGGCGAACAGATCAACTGCCATCCGATCAACCAACAAAGATCAGGTAATTCAGCCTTGGAAATCGCTTTATGCTTTAATTACCTTTGTGAATTATATTTAGCATGCGACAACGAACACACATCGGGACATCACTGTGATAGTAAACCCGAATCAGCTGATAGTAACCCAAGAAATTGAGCTTATGGACAGACTGATCAGGAAGGCATGCGGAGAAGGTTCGTTCTTTAATGAAGAGACTCGAAGTGCTCCTTCCGTATAGACGACTATGCTAATGCACCTACTGAGGAGTTACCGAAAGTCTGGATGAGGAAATACGCATTCATTAATTCTAAAGAATCCTGAGGAACTGCAAGTCGTCATGGGTTGGATACCGCTCAGAGACGGACTGGTTGGATGGAATATGGAGTAACGATGCATATCCGGTCACTTACACAGAGATATGCATTAGGGCTATTCAGAGAATGCTAGCTTAACAGCTTCTCTACTTGTTCTACAGTAATTGTATCCGATTGTCTGTTTATGACCGGTTGTAATGCACGCCCGTTGCACATATACCAAATACGAAGAAGCGTAAGGTTCACTAACTGGCTGCAAACATTTTATTGCCACTACATTGTATTACTCGTTGGCATATCAGTTTTCCTATACTAGTTTCTGCCTTGCCCCACCCACGAAGTCGCTAATACACGGTCCAACTGTTCGACTAACTAGACCGTGGTTTTGTCTTCGTTCTATTTCTGCACCTTCATACCTAGAAGCCTATAATGGGAATGATAACAGATTGTCCCTCACAAAACGTAGAAAAAAGGAATTTACTTAAAGGGCCACGTGATGCAGACTCCGTGATTCAAGGATGTGTACCGCTATATCCTATCAAGTGCGAGCCAATCACACTGCTGATTAGCCGCTCGTGACCGAACACTTGAGGGTTCAAGCCACGAGCAGGGAGGTCGCGGGTCAGAAATCCCCTGTAGTTTCGTGAAACAGTGCGAACGATTCCCAAAAAGAATGCTTGTCGGCTTTTCTGTACAGATTGGCTTCACTTGTGGGAGCAAAACCCCATTAAAAATTATCAACTATACTCACACTACCAACAATTTCCCTAGCGGTCCTAAAATTAAGAGGTGTGACGGGAACACGTGAGTTTGAACATAAAATCTCTTGAAGAAAGGCCTCAACGTCTTACGCTGATTAATAGGATTGCACATGTGTGACCGTTCACAACCCAAAACGAACCTGTAGATTGAATTATGTTTTCGAAGCAGCCTTGAATTGAAGTCATTAGTCTGAGAGGCTCTATCAAGGGCATTGATTAAGTAAATCGCTAACGGATCGTGAGCCTCGACTGTTCCATCTTGTGGTGAAGTTAGGTTAGACCAAGGTGAACTGTGACCACTCAGATGAGTATGAGCTGTGGACAAGAACTTCCCTCAAATATAACTCAGAAAAAAAACAGGAATCTGACGGTATACTAGTCTTTCAAAGGATGATATGATAACTATGCGCTTAACGACGTCAAACTAAAAAAATCGACTGTACGAGAACATGTCCGTTAGACCCTTTGCAAATGACATGTACAATAATAGGTTATAATGGTTGGTTTCGTTAAAAGGGAGAACCCTGTACCACAACCGATCGGTGACAGTGGCTGAATAAGAGCTGCACCTACAGGTTATAATGATCGTGAACCAACTGATTCGTATATTCGGTGTGATGTGTGCGCTAGCTTTCGGGTTTCCTATTTCCTGCGACTTGTACACATGACCGCATCATATTCAGCCAGTGAATACAAAGTGCTCATGTAAGTGCTGTTCAAACAGAGCTCTTTGAAAACTGCACGTAGTAGGGCATACATACTCAGGGATAGTTCCGTCCTTGTGAAACATGGTCTCAGTAAAGCATAAAGCTGTATTCTGGCACGAATCAACTGACATGACTACCAGGTTTACCACGCTAGATCGTTTCGGTGTAGTCCTCCGCCTGGCTCAAATGGTACCGGCCCAGCCAGATGCTAAACCTTTTCGTTGTTTGTTAGCGTACATTCGGATTCACAACACCAAACGGTAACTAGCAGCAAACTAACGACCACAGCGTATAAATAAATTTCGTCGGAATCAATAAAACGCGCAGCTTGGAAACATAAGCGCGCAAAAGTAGAGTGAAACTAGAAGCTAGAGGCGTAATTTCAGGATAACCGACGACCTGAGAGAATCGACTTCAGTTTTTTGGCTTTGAAAAGCCAGCACCTATCTTATTTTGTGTGAGGTTGATTAGGTGTGGTATCGATTATCAAACACTGAAACAGGAAAATTCATAAAGTGCATCAGTTGTTGTCTCAACTTAAGGTTCATGCGCTTCAGTATCCAACGGTCGGAGCGATAGTTTCGACGACAGTTATCTGGTAGCTCACTGTGAACTAATCCGACGTGAAGTTTCTGAAGGGAGCACATAGGCTACCCACAAAAATCCAAAGAATGCCCTGCTTACCAAGTCCAAAGCACCTCCAAATAGTGCGAGTTCAGATCAGTGCAGTTCTCTCAGCTGGTCCAAGTTTTTATTGCGTCATGATGTGTCTGAAGCAGTGTTCCATTATGACTGGTGAGACAAAGTTGATGCCGCTTCTTCTAGCTGCCAGCAGTGCACACAACCCGCAAAATTACTTCAAATTATCTTTTGGTCTTTAAAGAAAATGGACCAATAGTTAACAAAACCTTCCAGTAATGAGAACGCCAGTCCGTGTGGCCAGGACCCCAATGACTAGAAATATTGAGAGAATTGCCAAACGCACAGACCAGTGCCCGTGCCGAGCATGCTGGACTATGGCAGGCTCCCAAATTTATATACCGAATTTGAGATCAAATGTAACAAACCTGCGGATGAATATGATCTGACAGCGAGTGAGTTCGTCGTTTCACCCCAATGAGTGACAGTTATGTGATCCATTGCTTGCTTTGTACGTATCCCGAATTGAGTTTCTAGTCAAATGTTCTCACCCGACAAAAACCGACTTATTCGAAGGATGAATTTTTGCAGTTTAGTAGTTGTAAGGACTGCTCGAAAGCTAAAGGGGGATCCAGGGAATATATTTGAAAACTGCCAATGCATAGTATGAATCAATGATAATGTTCCGAAAAGATGGTCAGAACACCGCCATCAGTAGCTAGTGGCTATAGGATCAAATTGGTAGCCCGAAGAGGATGCTTACTGTGCTTGATTCCACACTACTGACGAAAAAAATAATGATTAAAGCGAATGGCGTACGAAACGGTGTGTATTGTGTCGAAGATGGGGACCACAGGAACGAGTCTCTGACTAAATGTATCTCACATATTTCCTCCGAGTGAAATTACTTCAAAGCTATCCTCAGTGAATAAGCGTGAAGAAAGTAGCAATTCGTGTCCTTCAATGAGTCAGAGCCATTTTTGTAATGTGCTACTCATAAGGTTGCTGAAAATCCATCGACAGCCCACGACCAGTTTCGCCCTTCTTGGGGCTCATCAGGTAGGCGCAGTCCCCGGGTTTCGGTCAACCTTATGTTCTACTTGAAACCAAATTGCACGAAATTAGCGAATATACGCTCATTTGCAAACTAATTTGGTTCTTTGGAGAGACTCACCTGGAACCCAGCTGAATCTCTCGTTTATGGTGTTCTCAGAGCCATGTTTGGTTGGAGCAGGGAGTAGCCTAATTACGCGACTTGTAAATCCTTAAGGAACAAACTGACCAAAGACGGCTGTTCGAGAGTAAATCAACTGGAAACTGAGAGCTAAAGCTGCACCAGAAGACCGAACTCAACTGCTGCTAAGTTGTTACGTGCTCTCAACCAGTAGTGCTGGAGAATGCCCTGAACTTAGAAACGGTAAACGAATCTCGGCGAATACGTTGTTAGGGGGGAAAAGCTACTGGCGAGAGAGCAACTCTTTGGCTCGCATTCACCCGAAGCTTCGCATTCAAGAGATGCAAGTTATAAACGCCGGTGCAGTCTGAGACGGAAGCACGGAACAGTAATAGCCAGTGGACATGCACTCATTCCGCGAAAGATAGTCATTGCGTAAGGTAAGATAATACGGAAAACAGTAAGCGTCATCATTGGTGTGGTTTCTTCACTCGTTTTGTTGCACACAACAGATAGAGTGACCTGTCCCACAACAGCCAACGCTTGATTCACCGTTAAGTACCAACCAATTGATTGTATGGCTACCATCTCCATTTCTTGGCTTTATGATAAAAAAAACCTGAGCAAAGTGCCAAATTCGGCCAGTTTCGCTTTAGGTCCGATCTTACCGTGATGTGAATGCGTCACATGGGAAGATAGAAACAATTTTGCGAATTCGTTATGACAGAATAAAATCCATTTCTATTCAAGAGACATACCTGAACACAAGTTATCATGAACCACGCGTCCAGATTCGACTAGTGGTAAAACGCTCTACTAACCAAAACCTCAGGCTCACAGGATTATCAACAAATGGGAAGTGATCCCCGGCCAGTATCCTCAACTGGATCATAGTTACCGAAACCTGGACGAGGATCCCTCGTGCGAACAGTTGCCTACGTCTGGCTACCGTGCGACGAGTTTAACAGACAGTCATATATCAACATTTTAAGTCTATGCACAGATAAATCCGACTAACTGGCGTCAACTGAAGGGTGTCATCAGACGCGCACGGTTTTTTTAACGACTGTGTATATCCTAACCCCATAAACATTATCAACTTTGCACAAACGAGCCAAACCACTGACACTGAAAACCGAGGACAGTAAGCATGAGCAGGGAAGGATTGGAGCATAATACTCTATGTTTGTCCGCTCAAGGTAAGAATAGCGCACATGAGTGTTTGACTGAGTGGTGCAGATAAACGGCAAAGAAATATATAAGAGCCAGTGTTGAGATGTTCGAACCAAAAGTACAGGCACAAACATCGACAGGCTCCAAGATAAGTAGAAGCAGAGATAAGGATCAACCGAGCAAAGATGAGCTTGCCAAGTCGGATGGCAAACGCCATGTCGTCCCCGGCGAGAATACAAAACTGACGATGACAAAATCTTACGAAGACAAGCGCGTAATTGTGAAGAGAACGTAGCGCGAACAAGACAAGCGGAAGAATTGCGTTAGCAACTTCAGCAGTTTGGATGCGTTTCATAGGTCTACAACCAGGCTAGAATAATCGGCGTAATTGAAGAAAAAGAGTTCAAAATCTCGCACAACGAAAGAATACTGAGGGTCCACACCCCTTAACCGAAGCAAAAATTGAGCGTAGGCACCAAAGTGGAAACAAAGGGTATCAAATAATTAGGGAGAAGTAAAAAATGTTGGAGGCAATACCATCTTTTTCCACAGAAAAGCAAGGAAGACTGAAATAAGGCTGCTTGACATAGGGGAGAAAGAATCTCCAGAAACAGTCGATCGAGGAATGACTGAAGTGTGACAACTCAAATGTCTTTCGAAGACTTTGGTACTTATTTCGGCTTCTGCGACCCGTAAATCTCCAGTGTGAATTGCTCATAATTAAGTGCACCGGAATCCCCATGGGGACCAGAGGCACGCATCATCCGTTTGATACAGTACTCAGCATCGTCCGGTGGCAAATAGCGCCTCAGGTCATCTGCCGTTACATAGCCCTGGAAAACGTCAAGAAATGCAGTCATATACTCATACGGACCAAAATAGGGTTCAATAGTGGTACGAAACTTTAGGTACATCCCGCAAACATGAATACCAGGCTGCAGCACTCAGATAACATAGGCAAATAAGCCGAAGAAGATACATATAGTCATGAATCCTTGTAGACGAGACTGATTGCCGTCCTGTAGACGAGCATTTTCACATTCCTAATACCAGTATGCCAAATAGCTTTGGGGTGCATTGTCTGCTTGCCGCCGATACGAAGGATAAAGTGCTCCGAAATCATCCCCCTACGTGCCATGTCTGTGCTACATCAGTCCTGTGTTGTCTGCATTTTTGGGTGACGTGAAGGTGACACTTTATTTTGACTGGGATGTTTGCACAAATGACATGTGTGCTAAGCACTTGTTTATTCAGCGCAGTTGGCACAGAAAACCGAGTGTGTGTCGCTGGCGACACCACAAACACATGGGCGAACACAATCGCCAGGCTGAAGAAACTAACCATCAGGTAATTGCATTTTCGAAATTGAAATGAACGTACCTTGTCTCCGGAAAGTACCTTGAATGACTGAGTGATCTGTTCAGCAGTGTCCTCGTCAGCATTCTCCCGTGTGACGAAATTGAGGAAACTATCAAACGTAACATAGCCCTTGTGTCCTGGGTCAACTTGCTGCATGGTCCGCGAAAAGTCTGATTCGCCCTGTAGGTAACATAAACACAACAATAAGTTGCGAGAAAAGACGAAAAATATCTAAAAGTGAAGATTCGTAGCTATAAGATGCTAGAAAGGGCCGTAAAAAACAACTGAACTCGATGTATGGACCACCCAATATAGACGAAAATAAAAGTGCCAAATGAGACCACCAGATTAGTAGGGATGGTTAGGAGGTTTTGGCGGAAAAAGAAGGAACGACTTACCATGGTTTGGGATGCAATACGATAACATCTATTTCGATCCAAAACTAAGGAGTCACTAGACTAAGCGGGGTCCCTAGAAGATGGATGAGAAAGTACTAACCGTTGGTAGACATCGTATTCTGTACAGACAGTAGCGCAGTATACATTAATCTGGAAGCTGGGTTTTGCAGGGAATCTTGCATGTTCAGCGAAAACAGTCTTCAAGTTAATTACCCTGATTAGAAAGATTTTCCCTCGCCCTGTCCCATTATTTCCCCGGAAACCTGACAGTGTTTGAGTCAGTTCAAATTCCCCAACTCCATGGCTAAAGAGCCATTACGGCTGATGAATCGATCCTTTCGTAAAAAAATGAATTTCGCTAACTTATAGGTCATGTGAGCTTGGGAGTTTGTGGTGTTCTGGAAGAAAGTGAACCGTGTGAATATTGGACCAGGGAACCAATCAAACCAATCGATTCAAACGACGGGATGTAGGGAGATGAGCCAATCAACCGATTGAGCTCGAGCCCTCCATGTAGAACGCGTTGATGTGGTAACAGGGGAAGAATGAGCATATAATCCACAAATTATTTTACGCAATAAATTCGGTCAGTTCTTCGTTGTTTGATATACTCTCGATAAATAATGCCTTAAACAAGTGTAAGGACTCGGAGTTTATGCAAACATCTGCATTCTACCCAAAGAACAGGAAGTTAATTTTCCTAGGAAAAATAGCCAAAAACTAAACCGAGAACTATGCAGCTGCAAGCCAATGCGATTGAAGCAAGCTACAATGTAGGGCGAGCGTATTAGGTGGACTAACCGATAGGGGTAGACATGCATAAGGGTCCTTGGAAACGGAAGAGTGGCAGCGAAGTCATTTACGTGTGACATACGGATATGCTGATATAGTAGGTTAAAGGTTGGTAGGATATATCAGCAACCGGAATAAATGAAGCAGGCGAGAAAACAAAGCAGGACGAAACCGCTGTGGGAATACCGAAAAACGTTGGGATACCCAAAATGGCCACTTCAGTATTTCCTTCAAACCCCTCCCCCCGCCCCGGAATGAACCTCACGAGGAAAATGCCCTTTGGTTCTGACTTTCATCAGCGCTGTTGTCAAATGAGATCCATAGTATGTTCTTGATCTGACCTTTCCTGAATGATATTTCTGCTTACACTACGTGCACATTAGTCATCATCAAACGTGAGGATGCTATAAAGTAGGTTGAAGTGACGCGGAATAACTAAATATTTACAGAATTTCCGTTTTTACAGCATCTATTCGAATGTGTTAGGTAAGACCGCCATAGTCACTTCCAATGGTTTGAAAACGGGGGCTAAAAGGATAATGCTTCGCTGAATAAGTGTATACCGAACGTAAAATCGTTCGAGCGCAATCAGTTCTGCCAAAATAAAAAAATCCTACCGCATTTTAGATAAACTGGTGGAACCTCATACAGACAATCCAATTTGAATGAGCAGCATACAGAAGCGGTTGGGGGTAGTTCGCGTCAAACGCCCTGGGCGGGAGAACAGCGTGATATATTTGTATCACCCGGTGTTTCCTGGTTAGAACATCATGAAAATACATTTGGTCTGATAAGTGAAAATCAACAGTGAAGAATGAACCTCACTCCTTACATGCTCGTTAAATGAAATAGGGACACTATGCTGGCTTATTCAAGTATCATGATCACGACAAACTTATCGGTCGGGGTGAGATCACTATATGGTGGATCGGCCACCGAAGTATAGTCTATTGAGGCGGGCGATCTTTTTCATGCCTACTGCAGAATATGAGGTTGACAGAAGGTTGTGAGAAAAATCACGAAGTATGGTTGGTCCTGGCTGTCCACTTTGAATTCCAGTGAGGTAGCCAAGACTCTCCTTACGTCCAGCTGGAGGCGTTGCAATATATGGCGACTAACCGATAGCAGTGGGTTTTGCGCGGTCAAATCGTATGACAACGTTTAGACCTGTGAACACCTCAAAAGGAATGCAGTAGGCCAGCAACATGCCCATTACGTATCCACCCTCTTTCACCTCAGGGCTTAAAAGATAATTGCGCAAACCGTGACTGTGCTGCAGTGCAGCATTCGCGTAAACAAGAACGTTACTGTCTATGGTGGTGTTCGGAAAGACGAGCAAGAAGTTTACACACGTGTGCTCATAGGCAGCATAACGAGAAACAGGTTCACGGAGGACACTATCCGAAGAGATAATGGTTAGCCCAAGTGTACAAACAGCATGCTTGGAACAGAGCTCTATCAAAAGCTGGCATGCTATAGTATGAGTTGAAACACATGACTGACTGTTCAGTAAAATGACAGCAAGCACAGGTATATGATAGAATCAGAACGAGCTCCAGTACTGACCGCCAGAGGCAGAATGCCATACGGATCCTAGAAGATGAGTGGGTAGAAATGAATAAGTAAGTGTCTAAGGAAGAGCACAACGTAATACACTCTCAGCGGGTATACATGCAAGCGCGTTAGACGCTAGCTTACAGGTTAGTACCAACCATAGCTAAGAGCGATGTGTCCAAGTCTGCCTACAGGCGGGCGCAAAATAGAAACATCAGAATTCAGTGACTTAGAATCTCACACCGGATTTCTCTGTTACATCGAATCCTACCGCAAGAAGTCATGTTAGACAGACAACCCCAAACACGGCTTACAGTGAGCCGCGTGTGGACAGGTGAGCTGTGCTGGACCTCTCTCGCGCATAAATTGGCGAACATCATTCAACCCTAATTCAGACAAAGTTGAAGTGACATACTGGAAACAGACAGAACCCAAGATGAGGAAAGCCGAATTTCCCATTGAGTCCGTGACTGCTACGACGAAAATAACACGCATCACTTTAAACCAACTTTAGAAGGAAGAATTCAGGGTAAAGGAATAGAAGGTAGGAATCAATAAAAGCAATACACAAATGACTGCTTGCCACTTCAATGGGGGAACTGCCGAAATGACTGCTTGCCACTTCAAGGGGTGGAACTGCCGATTTGGAAATTTAAAACCTAAGCTGTTTAAGAAGTCGGATTGATGAATGAATTTATTCCAAATCATAGGATAGTTAGGAGCGTTCTAGCATCTTCATGCAGCCTACGATAGTGACCGAAGCAATTTAAGATCCCATAGGCTGTTGGTGGCAGGTATGAAATTTTCTCTGCCAACCAAAATTTCCAGATTGACAAGATTGTTATAGAACTCGTTGTATCGTCTGAAATCCGTTAGCGCTATTTCGACCACGGCTGAATGTCTTGAAACGAACACAAAGACCCAAGTTTTTCTTGCTGCGGTCCCGCAAGCAGAGGCGATTAGAGTAGCAACATACACTTGGATAAAATTTTAAAATGAATGGTGAGGCGGACTTACGTATGACAAACCTAAGGACAACTTAGTGGGGGAGCTCTGTTTTACGAGTAAAGTTAGCTTGCAGTGAAAAGTCGAGAAACGCAGTTTCACTCTTGTTGAGAACCACTAGCAATGCTCGCCTCATTTCACTCAAGGAGCCAGGCCTCACGTGAAGTAAAATGAATGACTAGGGGAAGGCAGTGGGTTCGAATATCCTTCAGGATTCATGCTTCCAAAGTAGAGGCAAGTCGCTTATATGGTTTAGTGATGCCTCAGCCGAGATGGCTAGGGTTAGGAGAGGATCCGTGGTTCAAATCGAGCCCTGGCACTTCGACTGCATCTGTCTAGACTTGCGCAACCTAGCAGCAACCAGCAGCAACTTACCAGTAGCACGGTAGCCGTGCACCAGTTCAAAGTCTGCACCTTTTCTTCTGCTAGTACCTAGTAAACAGGCATTATTTCTTCGGTACAAGGCAATTCGTACTATGACCTCAACTACTGTCGCCTTAATGCTTTGTGGTAAAAACGACGCTCGGGATAGCCTAGTGATTAGGGCGTGAACTTACTAACCAAGTCTTTGGTTCTAAACTAACCCCAGTATTTCAACCATGGCGATTCCTTCGGGTAGCATGGCAGCCAGGCATGGAGAGGGTGGTGCAAATGAAGATTATATA